>NW_028274812.1:54336335-54639366 GCF_037043125.1 Eumetopias jubatus
CACACACTCTACTCCATTGAGATTTGGGGGTGTATTAGGATTACAGTGTTGTCTTTATTCTTTAGGATTATGATGTATACACAAAAAGAATGTTAAGATACCATAATCTTAATTAGAATCATGAAGACTAGAAAGTCCTTGAGAAATCATCTGATTTCATTCTTCTGCCTCTGGAGAGAATGGAGATCATCCCAAACTTTTGATGTTTTTAAAGCGAGGAGGAATCTGCTTCCATTGCTGTCATAATGTACGGGGTCTGAAATAATACATGACTTCTACCAAAAAAACGCCTCCCTCCCCAGACACCAGGAGGTAAGTTACAAGAAAGCCCCTTGGTCTGATAAATCTTGGGGCAAGGTCAGCAGGTAACAGATGGTTCAACAGCTGTAGCTGAGGAAAATCCGAAGTCTCTATTAAGTGTAGCCGAGAGGGATTTGTATTTCCCTTGCACCTACTCCCTCATGTCCACGAGGTGGCATCATTCTCCCACATTCTGAGAAAGTGAAATTCAGTTTAACAAGGCCAGTGACTAGTACAGTTCCCCTACCTAGTCTATACTGAGAGTTCATAAACCTATAGAAACCATGTCCTTACTCAGGAAGCATTGGAAGTACTTAGAATGCATTTTAGGAAGGGACCTTGGAGCTTTAAAGCAAAGCCCTATGGAGGAAGCTTCTAGAGTCCCACAGTTCTTGCCAGTCAGGACTTGAAGCCAGGTACCCTTACTCCTCGTCAAGTGCCAGTGTAGCAAGTGCGAAAAAGTCCTGTATGCTTGGAGCTTCTACATTGTAAACTCTGAAGCCAAGGTAGTATTTCCCTCCCCACTTTGGTACCCAGTATGACTAGCTCATAAGGATTACAGGGACCTCTAACCTTGACACAGAAAACTGATCACGTAAGAAACATGAATCCATGTTTTTTTTTTTTTTTTTAAAAAAAACAATGTTTTGGGGCGCCTGGGTGGCTCAGTCGTTAAGTGTCTGCCTTCGGCTCAGGTCGGGATCCCAGAGTCCTGGGATCGAGCCCCACATCCGGCTCCCTGCTCAGCGGGGAGCCTGCTTCTCCCTCTCCTACTCTCTCTGCTTGTGTTCCCTCTCTGGCTGTGTTTCTGTCAAATAAATAAAATCTTAAAAAAAAAAACAATTTTCCAATTTAGTCACATTTCTTTGGTTTTGAAACTCTGTCTTGTTAGACCAAGGAGCTCTAGTTCAATAAGATGATACATGCACATGCATGAGAATCCTCAGCTATACTCACTGAGATCAGGGCCTTTTGTGGTTTTTAGTCTATTGTAATAAAATAAATGGTTTGAAGTCAGCCTAGGTCCAGATTCCACCTGAGCACTTACGGGTCTAGGACTCTGATCAACCCCTCTGAGCCTTACTCTTGCGGCTATAAAATGGGACCGGGGAGGAGGGGGTAACCTAGGGCTGCTAGGGTTGCTGGCAAGAGCCCGTGAGCTAGAATGCATGTGGAGTGTTCGCAGTGGCTGGTCCACAGCAAGGGATCGCTTACTATTAAGAGTATGCGCATTTTCACAAGTGAAAAATACATTTTTAGTTAAGTAGAGACATAACAGAGAAAATAAATGATTCTTACCTTTGACATCTAAAACTAAATTCGGTTTCAACTTGCTGTAGATCCTGCCGTCTGGCTTCATGCTCCAGAACTGACTGTCGGCGTTCTGGTCGAGGGCGAGTCCCAGTTTAGAGCCAGAGGTCACGAGGCTCCCCACGATCGTCAGGCAGCAGTCTTCTGCTATCTGCTTATGGGAGAGACAAGGCAGCTGAGAGATGGAGACATGTTCAAGGATCATGACCAGTTCTTGGCACAAATTGACTTTTAAAGTTGTCTTTGTTGTCCGCTTCATTTACCCCACAGGAGGCTTTAGCCAGAGGAACTGGGATCAAGCAACAAATACTTACACCTTCATTTCAGGAGACACGAGTGCTGGAAAGTTCTCCATTCTTGTCCGTTGTAAGATTTCTGCCCTTTGTGAGTCAGGTAAACCTTAGAACATTAGTTCTCCCTTTCCGAAATGACCGTGATCAGAGGCGGGGGTCTATTGCTGTATCTCCCCTGACCTAACCATCTCTGCTCAGCCTGACTCTTCTGGAATGTGACTGCATCACTAATTTGAAAGGCTGTCGTAACAGTGAAATAGCTTAAAAGGCGTTTTATTATTTTAAAACTTGAAATTCCACCTACTCTATTGTCTTTCCTTCATGAGAAATGTCTAATAGAAAGTTCCAAAAAGGCATGCTATGCAACTATAAAAAGAGAAAGGATAAAATACAAATGCAGTGGAGTGTGAATTAATGCAAAGATTTTAAGGGGCCTTTTCTGAAGTGAATCTACCCCCTATATATAAGCTGTGTAGTCATATGTTCACGAGAGCCCACAGGCTGGATGTTGGTGTGGTAACATGATCACGTGATGTGTTCACGTAACACATCCTGCTACAGAAAATGCTTATGAAAAGTGTATAGTAGATAAAAAGAGTGATAATCTGGGACACTGTTTCTCATTGACCTACTGAATTCACAGTCAACATTACTAAAATGTTTATTAGAAGTAATTGCAGAAAGGCACTGTTTTCTTGAAGTGTTTAATTCAAAGACAGAAGTTGGCTTTTTTTATGCTTCTGCAGTCCAGCCCCTTCCGCTTCTCATGCTATTTCTTCTACGCCTGTCTAAACAGTACTTCCGCTTACTGAAAGGATGATTCTCCCTCAAGCACAACAGACCCAATTAATAGGTTGTGCTCCCTTCTGCAGGGCTGTATGCCTTCCGCTGACTCATGGGCACCAAGGTTTAAGAAAAAAATCTGGAGCAAATAGTCAAGCCCATAAAATCAAGAAGGAGTTAAAAAGACTATCTACAACAGAAGCGTGAGCTTCTCTAATGAAGTCTTACACTACATTCAGCTTTACCATGTCTTATATGGCAGGAGTGATGCAACAGGGAGACCATTTTCCATTTTACAAGGTATGACAATTAGGCAGTGGACTGTGTTGTACACAGGGTCATATGTCTTCGCCCTAGTCTGCAGGGTCCTCCAAAATAAACCAAGAATGATTTGCATTTACAGTGCTGGGGCTTCTTGAAATAAACCATAATAAGTAGATTAAAGAAAAGGGGGAAAATAACACAGACACTTCCTTCTATTAGTACATAAAAATCAGGTATGGATGTAAATATTCCATCCTGGATCAGTGCTAGGTTTACCTCCCGTTTTAAGTTCCTAGATTGGTTCTATCAGCTAAAAAATATTTTCATGGAAAACCTTCTAATTTAGTTCTGAAAGTGCTCCAGGAAGTGTGAAATAGCATCTACTTGAAGAAAGAGGCTATTACAAACCCTTATCTAATCCTAAAAGCTCACCCTGCATTTGATGCATCCTTCTTGATAAATCCAGATCTGATCATCAGCACCGACATCTTCCATGACCTGTATTCTAAGTAGCTTCAGATCCTCTAGGTTTCCATTGGTGGACATGAATAACCCCGTTGCTTTGTTTCGAAGTCTGAAATAAATACGTTTCTGGAAGACAAAGATGCCGGCAGTAGTCATATGTAGGGAGTACTATTGGGGGCACAGAACAAGCACTGACAGCAGGGGCAGAATCAGAGGTGAGGCTGGAATAGGGATCATTGCTATATCCCTCAGAGGCTTTAGGATCTTCTCAAGGAGGAGAGTTTGTCAAAATTTCCAAGTGCCTGGGGCAGGGAGCCTGGGGAGAGCCCACAGGCTGGATGTTGGTGTGGTAACATTTCCGAAAGCCATCACGACCCCTAAGCACCAGAAACAGAGCCCAAATCCAAAAATTCAGGGGGTGGGGAGAGACCAATTTTATACTTAAAACTGAAACTAAAAAGCTGAGTTATATTTACAAAAAATGAAAAAGATTTCAGAGAAGAGTACTGAAAACCTGGAGAGGGGAAAACAAATACCTGAACAAAAGGTCGTAGAGAACCTATTTGTCGACAGCCACTGAACTCATACCAATTCGGGACCTCCGCTGGGGACAGGAGGAACTGCCGGCCCCTGTAATTGCCATATTCATAAGTAACCCATCTGGGGAAAAAGGAGAAAACCATAGTAAGTGGCAGTATCCATTTGACAGTCGGCCACTGTTATTTTTACAGTGCTTCCCATTTTTACACCAAGTTTTATACCTTAAATATACATGGGGGGAGAAAAGGAAACTACCTTATCTAAAACACTTAAAGCACCCATTTCTTGACAAGTAGGAAATTCTTGGTACCTGAGTATTTATGCCAAAAAGATCCATTCCTGAATAGAAACAGGTTAAGTTTTTCCTTCCAATAAGGCCGTGAAATATGGTCCTTTCCACAAGGCTGCCCCATACTTCCTGTGAGGCTTTTGTAAAACATTTTCAGTTGTAATTTTTTTTTTAAAGATTTTATTTATTTGAGAGAGAGCACTCAAAAGGGGATGCAGGCATAGGGAGAGGTAGAAGCAGGGAGCCCGACGCGGGGCTCTATCCTAGGACCCTGGGATCATGACCTGAGTTGAAGGCAGACACTTAACCAACTGAGCCACCCAGGCGCCCCCAGTTGTAATAATCTTTTTTTTTTTTTTTAAGATTTTATTTATTTGACAGAGAACACAAGCAGGGGGAGTGGGAGAGGGAGAAGCAGTCTTCCTGCTGAGCAGGGAGCCCGACGCGGGGCTCGATCCCAGGACCCTGGGATCATGACTTGAGCCAAAGGCAGACACTTAACGGCTGAGCCACCCAGGTGCCCCCAGTTGTAATAATCTTTTATTTAAATAGTTACTATTTGTAAAGTTCTTAGTGTGTGACACATGCTATGTATTATATAAGGGTTAAATAAAAATAACTCAATAAATGTTTATTTAAAACAAGTGTAATCTTCCTCAATCCAGAAAACTGCTAAAGATACTCTGGTCTCTCTGCCCGAAGATGCTGTTACCCACACCTGAAAAAGTATGGGTTCTAGTACACACTGGCATGCAGGCAACCCAGCAACTTTCCTCTCTGGCTGATGCATGACATCAATGAAGAATGTTCTCTACTTTTAATCCCGGAATTCTAAAATGTTATCATCTTAGCCATTTTATCATAAAAACAAAATATTAAAACCTTTTGGGGGAGGGAATCACCCATAATTCTACCACCATAGTAATCCATAATTGTTTTGTTAATAACTGTAGGCCTGCCTATTGTTTTTAGGAGGGAAAGAAAAATAATTTCTTAAAAATGCTTACTACATGGGTAGTCCTTCATTTCTGTATCTTAATTTCAAAATTATTCAAAGTTGAGAAAAATCTTTCCACATTGATTTTTAATCATCGTGCACAGCATCTGCTAATCATTCCTAGGTAAAGGAAAATCCTGACCTTTACTCCAAAGCCCAAGGACTTGGCCTTTCAAAGGGATAAGAAAAATCAGCTCCCTTTCTTACCTGCTAAAAAAGTGATCAATATATTTACTGAGCACTGGTTTGCAAAGGATTCCCCTAGGAACTTGAGAGGAGCTAAAGACAAAGTCCGTTTCTTAAGTAAATTAAAAATCTGGATGAAGAGATGAAAACTACCTCACACATGGCTTTTCCCAGTGGGAAAACTGTGCTATGAAGGTGCATAATTATTAACCCTTACAGGAAATAAGGGGATAACAGGTTATGTTTCAGTTTGCTTAAGGTAGCTTACGCAAGAAAGAAATAGGATCAAACCTAATTTTAAAAATCAAATATTTTACTGAATAAAAAGTAGGTAACTCACTCACATGCCACCAATCACCTGAACAGACCGTATCTGTGTGTTGAATCCTAGGGATCGGAGATTAACTACTTCTGCATTAAGTTCAATCTTTTTTCCTTTGAAGTCTTCTCTTTCAAAAAGAATAATTGTTGGTTCAGAAAATTCCTGTTGAGGAACAAAAATAGTGTTCTGTTACTCAGCTTTGATGATAATTTGAACTCATACAGAAATAATCTTGTTAAGGACAAATCACAAGATCTGACCAGGCTTAGCCTGTCCTAAAGTCTCTTTCCCTGGAGGTCTGGGTGTTCCTGTACTCCACAGCTAAAGAGAGGAAGGACAGAGGGGCAGCAAGGTTTTCTACTGCATAGAAAGGTAGGCAAATATAATGGTGTTTTAAAGCGGGGGGGCGGGGGGGGAACACATATCCTAGGCACAAAGGAAGGGGTATTTGAATCAACACTTGTAATTTATTTTCAATTTTGCAATTTTCTTATTGGGGATAAGGAGGGGCTGGGGAGCCATGTACGTAAGTAAATGGTAAGGGTCTAAGGATGGTGGTGGTCTGGGGTCTAGTGGAACAGTGGTAATTACCTAATCAAGGAGCCTTCCCCTTGTAAGCATTTTTCAAATGTCTTTTTTGTTTTAATTGTCAGTAAGACAACAGATTCTGTGTACTCATGCTCCCAAGCTTTCCTGTAGGAATAATTGTTAGAAGGAGAGAGAAAAAGAAAACAAAAAACCAAGGTGCAAGCCCCACTTTCGAGCCCTCGTTCATTTCAAACCGGACCAGAGCACAGAGGTCCACCGATGTGCAGAAAATAAAAAGCTGGCAGCTCGTGCTTGTTTTTCAAATTACAGACCCTCCTGACCCCAGTCTACGCTCTAATGATAATCCTAAGATCATAAATAATACATCAAAAATCCCCTCCCTGCTTAAAGTTTTGTGGTGAGGGTGTGGCAACTTACGGCCTCATTTATGTGGATGTGCCCTGACGTGTACAAAGATTTCTGTGGAGCAGTAAACAGAGCAGATGAGGCTGTAGAGGTGGTTTGTATGGTGCAGGAATGAGGTTATATAAAACATATAAGGAAACGACATGAGTACCAAAAGTGGCCTGAGCATGTGTGCCAAGGGCTAGTTGAAGGAAGGTGTCTGAAAACCTGACCACTGGGGTGGGTTTGTTTTGTTGTTTTTTAAGTATACATTTGGAGGTAGCTTTTAGAATTCTAGGCAGGTTAAATATTAAAGTTTTAGATATTTTGTTTATAAGCTAATGAATCTTATGCCTCATCCCGTGTTTCTCTGCTACTATTTTCACATCTCAAGAAAGGTCAACATTTCCGTTATTTGAACAGGCAGGCAGGGAGGAGATCAAGCCACCTCATGTATGTTCTCGCTACTTTTAAAACGCAAGTCACCAGCGACGTATGTTTAAAGTTTTGTAGGAGAGATCAGCTACAAAAAAGCTACAGACACACCCAGACTTGGACATCTGAACATTATCTTGATGTTTTGTTTTACCGAATATCGCTTTGGCTACATCAAAATTAAACGTTTCTGTTCAGAAAGGGACACTATCATCTGAACTAGCAACATACTGTGATAAACCAGGAGAAGACGTGACTGCAAGTCTCTAAAACAACAGAGTGCCAGATTGAAAAACCACGAGGACTTTCTGCAACTCAGTAACAACAAAAGATAACAAGAAACTAAACAAGAGCTTGGCAAAGGCTGTAAAACAGGCAGTTCACTGAACAGAAAACCCAAATGACTAATTAGTGTATGAGAACCAGGTCTCACTAATAGTGAAACATATCACAACGAGATAATACTTTCTGCCCAGTTTCTTCAAACTGACAAAAGTGAGAGAATACCCAGCAATGGCAATGATGTAGAAAACAGGAACCCACATGCTCTGCTGGCAAGGATCTCAAGTAGTGGAATTTGGCCATACTTAGAGAAACTGCATATTCGTGCATGTGAAATCCAGCAAATGCACTTTTTAAATACACACCCCTAGGAGACTCTCACACAAGTCAATAGGGATATGTATGTGTGTGTGTGTGTGTGTGTGTGAGGATTAAGTAAAGTATGGTGATGAATACTTGCACCAATTAGAATCAAAGAACTGGGTGTACGTTCAGCATAATGGAGAGCTCTTAAAATTTTTTTAATGTATTGGGTTGTTTACAATGATGAGAACTATGGCATCATACCATATATAAACTAAAAGCCAATCAATATGTAGATTTTTAAAAAAACATAATATCCAAGCTGTATCCCAAACACATTAGAATGGGTGCCTGTAAAGGAGAGAGGAATAGAAATAGGGATCAGGTATGCAATGGAAAAAAACAAGACAGGAAAGGCGCCTTGAACTAACCCCTGATGACTGCTGTACCACAGCTGACTCAACACTCTACACCTGGAGTCTGAGGAAACAGCAAACCAAACCAGATCTAAAAAGAGGGGCGCCTGGGTGGCTCAGTCGGTTAAGCGTCTGCCTTTGGCTCAGGTCATGATCCCAGGGTCCTGGGATCGAGTTCCGCATTGGGCTCTCTACTCAGCGGGGAGTCTGCTTCTCCCTCTCCTTCTCTCACTCTCCCTCAAATAAAGAAAATCTTAAAAAGATCTAAAAAGAGACCAAAAAGTTACAGGATGGAAAGTTCTACGGCAACTGTTTTCTCTGCCTCTGACTTAAGTCCTGAGGAAGCCTACCTGCTGGTCTCCATCAGCTACGTGAGCCCCACATCTCTGTCACATTGTATTCACACTGACATACTTACAACATCTATAAAACGAAGAGACTTGAAAGTTGCTCCAGGCAGGCATCCCATTGCAGAGAGACAAGGATAGTGGCCTTCTTCCAACACGTACTGATTACCAGAGAAATTTTCTCCATCATATGCAACCCAGCTACAACAGGAAAAACCACATACATGTACAATATGTAATTTGGATATTCCTATTCAAGAAGTCTGATTTTGAGGGGTAGCCTGCTCTAAAGCACAATGTGTATGGCTATCTGTTCTTTCTTCAAAAACACCTAGACCTACTTACTGCTTTCCATCTTGTTGCAAATTAATATTCATAAGAAGTCAGCTGTTCGTTTGCATTTGGGAAAAAAATTTTTTTTTCTCCATCAAAACATTCATGTTTTTCCCTGTGCCCCTTCCAGTATTCCTTGCTCCTCTCATGGGAGCCACCATTCTCCAGCCCCTGAGCCCTGTCTGAATAATCCTGCAGCCGGCACAGCTAGACAACTGCCTGGGTCTGGGGGTTTCCTCCCCGAATTTCTCTCCTTTATCCTCATTTCCAGCACCTCCACACTGGGCCATGAGTCAAAATACCACAGTGACTTAGACAAGTCATTTAGCCCCTGTGGGCCTCAGCATTATTAGTAATGTGGTGATTTACCAGCTTCCCCAGAAGAGGTGAGTTTTTTGTTCATTCTTTTCATCTAACAAATGCTTACTGAGGGCTAATTGTGTGTCAGGTGCTTTTCCGTTGCTGGGGACAGAAGCGAGGACAAAACGAAGTCCCTGATATGGTGAAGTTCACACTCCAGTGAGCGGAGACAGACGAGAAGTGGACAACAAAAGTACATATCTGGTCCTACTAAGTGCAGCAGGGCAGGGGGTAACGGGGAACCGGGACAGAGACGGAGGTGTGTGCTGATGCGCTGTGGGATTTGACTGTAAATCTGTGCGCTCGAATGCAAAGCCAGTGCAGCCTCCCCTGCACAAGGCTAAATGATAAAATCATGCTGTTGAGACCATAGAGAACTATATGACTAAAGGCACCATTATGATTATTGTTATTATTAGATGTAATTCTTCATCAGCTGCACAGGTGGCTCCAAGGGTTTCTGGACCAACGTTCCGTGACTTTGGGCTCCCCTCCTTCGAAAGCTTTTTTTGTAAAACTGTTTTTAGCATGGCATTTTGAGCTCATTGCCTTTCCCTTCTTGTGTTTTTATGGCATCCATCTAAACTCATACGCTCGGGGGAGCCTTCACGACCTGATCCCACCTTCTCTCTCCCCAGCTCTAGGGCAGTGTGCTCCCTGATCCCATACAGACCAGCCCCACTCCAGCCATGCGCTTCCTGACATGCAAAATGCCTATCTTACGCTGATCTACCTATAAAAATAAAATGTGCCTTGGGAGGCACCTTAGAGATTATCTAGGGTCCTGCTGCGGGTGACAGGACAGGCTAGAGAGCAGAGAAGCTGGTCCGAATCACATCGTACAGCGACGTGGTGATCCCATGTGCTCTGATGTCCAGCGCTCAGATGCTTCGAGGTACAGTGTCGTACCAAGATGGGCTTGTAGTATTTGGTGATTTCGCAGAACACCAGGCACCAGGGGGTCACTGAGCACTTGCTGATACGTGAGTTCTAACCTCTTCCAGCAATCAGGCCCTGCCAGTTCCCCGTTTGACTTACCTGCCTCCTAAAACTCTGCAAGACTTGGTAGAAAACGAATCATCAATTTGACTTGTTGTTTCTTCAAAACCTTGACTGCGACCTTGAAGCTGTGGTTCCGAAAACAACCGAATCTTTGAAAAAGTAAACAGAAATACGTTGAATTATTTTCCTAAAACATTAACTCCTTCAGCCTTTGAAATGATGCAAATATGACCTATTAACTCTTGTTACAATAAACTGCTATGAATTTTATAAATCCTTTAATTTTCTACTTCTACATTAATGACCAATTAGAAATACTTTGGCTGCCCCATTCATGCTTATTTAATTCAGAGACATCAAAGGACAATCCAACAATAGAGGCCGGTTTCTATAGAACACCGTGTTGCAACAAGCTGTGAGGCATTTTAAAGCTTTATTGTGGCCAAAAGTAATTGTTCATCAGTTCTAACATTTACAAGAAACTATATTTTGGAAACATAGTATAGTTTTCCTCCCTCTCAATGGAAGATACTTGCTGACTTATTAGAATCCTGTGTGTGTGCCATAAAGGAGGCTACAGTGGTGTTTTCGCCTCTGTAATTAGGGCTGTCTGAACTCTGAACACTTCCATTAAAAAGCCTAAATAACCAAGGTGACACTTCAGTTGATGCAGACAGTCAGCATTCAAAGGCTTGAATGAGAGACCATATAAAATAGACCATATAAAATGTTTGTCTAATGCAGACGCAGCAAATACGAAAATTCATTTTACTGTTTATCATAACTATATGTATTGTTTGAGATATGAATTTTAGTGTGTTAATGTAAATTGATCCAGTACAATGATATCAAATTCAACTTTATATAATAAGAGCATTTTATAAGAAATATTTAGATGTGGGTATGTGCTATCAAGCATTTATAAAGGAAACCTAAATCTAATTTTAAGATACAATTAAGCTTTCAGTTATAAAACTGGGTAAAACAAAATGTCCCAAATGTTTCACATTTTACACATAAGATCAGCTTTTCAGTGGAAGCCCCTAATTATAAAAAATAGATTATTTTTTAAGTTACCTGATTTCGTTTCCTTGGGCCAGTGAACGAATCCTAAAAGTTTTTAAAGGGAAGAGAGAAGGAAATGAGTAGAGCAGACATCTCGAAAAAGTTATTTCTTCCAGATCATTAGCAATTACTGTTAAAAATAATCTCAGAATAGTTTTTGTAGTGTTACGTATCTCATGAACTGGAAGTACACATTAAGGAAATCCAGAAGTCAGTTAAATATTCTCATATAAAAGTATAACTCCTTACCAAACATATGGGTTGAACAGAAGAGATCTTATAATTTTTGCCTCCCCAGTCCTCAAAACTGGTATAGAAGCCTTTATCCAGTATATATTGTTCTCCTGTGAAGTCAGGATTCTCATAGGCTACCCATCTAAAGAAACAAAAACACTGACTTGTTATAATTCATAGTTTACATGTATAATAAAACTATCAAACTCACTTAGGTAAATATGTATCATAAGAAACTCCCATTTGTTTTAATAATCAGTAATCTTGATTTTTCTGATTCTCAGTCTTTTGGGAGATTTGTCTGTATGACAAATCAAAGTCACAAGTGAAAGACTATCTTTACCTGAACCTTTTGGTGTTCTCACTTATCAAATCCTATTCCCTGAGAAAGCTCCAATGGGGATATTTGTATTTCTTTCTAATTCTATTTTAAGGAAACAATCTGGACTTCCAAGAGTACCTGTAAAGTTCTCTTAGTAAGCAAGCAAGAGTTCTTTTTGTTATCAACGATATTTTTCCAGAAAGATTACAAGAAACTATGTCTCTATTATACAACAAACCACAGTGAAAAAAAAGTTGACAGAAGAAATGCTTTAAAAAAAATACAGCTGGGGAGAACAGCATGTACTAAGGTGCAGAGATGTGACAGACTCGGGTGTATTGGGAAACTGTAAGATATTGGGCATTACTGGAGAAAAGGAGACATTGTGAATGGGGGAGGGGATAAGGCTGGAAGGGAGGAAAGGGTCAGAGGCAGAACAGAAGTATGATACCTCTTTTACAAATAACAGTAATTTTACTCCTTGGGTGAAAAACACATTCTTCAGGTTGGCAGATATACACAGAGAGATAAGAACTCTCACGCTGTGTGCAGGAAATTCAAACCCAGGGAAGTAGTGAACTGCCCTGGAATTTAAATATTATTTGAAACAATAAGGATGATTAATAATTGTGCTACCTTGACGTTCTATGTAATCATCTTGATGTATAACACATCGGTCAAATTTCAAGAGCTGGGCATCTTTATAAATATACTGCTCTCCTTTTTGCAAGGTCATCACAACAGTTCAAGAATTATTTGGGTTATAAGTTTTGTTTCTTATGCAAATAGTTAGGATTTTGACCAAGTTGATTGTAAAACAAAATTCTCCATATCCTTAATGGATCTATGTCCATTGGTATAATAAAAAATTGCTCCAAATTTACCACTAAAAACCAACCAAACAAAAAATACAGCCAAGTAATTAAAATTTTATTTGGAACAGGATTTCCGACATGACATGACTATGTAGAGTAAGCAACATTGCACAAACACTCAGAAATACTAAAATCTCTTCTGGGATGTTTTCTTTTGTCACCTTTCAAATGATCTACACTCAGAGGATAATCAACAAAACCAACTTACTGATGATACTTCCTAGCCAATGTCAGTCTTTGAAAGCTTTTCAGTTCTGTTATATTCAACTGATAACTCAGCGTCTCCTCCTGATCGACTTGCGGCTGAAAGGAATAATACCTAAATGCCTGTATATATACTCAAAACTTTCCAAAATGCTTTCACATCTATGACTACATTCAATCTAGGGAGCTACAGGTTTTCCCATTTTACAGAAAGGAAAAGCTAAAGACACAGAAAAGTTAATTCATTGATTCTTTCAACAAACATCGATTGGTCATTTATCGTGTGTCAGGAACTAGAGGGCAGTAGGCGTGCAAGGATGGAAACAATGATCCTTGCCCTTGAATTTACAGATGGCTGAGAAGCAGCACATGGAATTATTTGTTGATGTTTGTCCTGAATGGGAAATGACTTGTCCAGGGTGACACAATTGATTAGTTGGTGGCCAAGGACGGCTGAGCCCCCACTGGGTCTCCCAAGGCTCCCCACGCTGCATCATGACCTGAGCTGCCACGTGCCCTGTCAAAAGTCTCCTTTCATTTACTCTTCCATTAAGCCATACTTAAAACAGTCTGCACACTTTATAGCTAGAACAGATTATGATTTTACTGTCAGAAGGGCTTGACTTTAGACAAAAACCCAAAGGCAGTCATTAGGAAATGAAGAGCAATCAAGGAAAAGACGACCACGGCAGAAATCTCCAGTGTCAAGTAGCTCAGGACAGCGAGCATCCTGCACGCTCACTTCTGGCCGTCTGGAAGCCCAGCCAGTCTACTGCATGAAAGGCTGCCCCCTCACTTCAGAACCTCATCAGCTATTTTTAGAGCCTGTTCTTTAACATTGTGAGGTCAGGAATTAGGAGACCTAGTCCCAGCTATGGTCATGACATTAACTTCCAGGTAACTTTGAAGGGGTCACTTAACCTTTGTGAAAGATCCTATTTTCATTCATAGGAAAGGGGGTTGCCCAGGATCCCAGTGCTGACGTTGCGTGAGCTTATACAGCGCCTGGGAGCTGCAGTGTGCAGCCTTGGGCTTATGAAGAAAGGTGACAGCCAAGGGAGAGCATGGAATTTATGTGGGGAGGAACATCTGGGGAGGAACATCTGCATAGCAAGAATATCTACTTTACAAAAACCGGACAAGAAGAAGAAAGAAGAAGGAAGGGGAGGAGGGGGAGGAGGAGGGGGAGGAGGAAGAAGAAGAAAGAAGAAGAAATAAAGAAAAAGAGGTAAAGCCGTTTCACAAAAAAAGTATTCCTGGCGGGCTCTGCATCTGTAACAAGTTAAAAGAGAGCAGGTTAAAAGGCCTTTTTGCTTGATTGACTTCAAGGTTTGGAGGGAAAAAGGCTGTGAATGGGGAGAGACGGACCACGGGAGAGGAGGCAACTGAGTGAGCACTGCAGGAAGCTTTACCTGGCACTTTTTTTTTTTTTTTAATAAAACAAGTGAGAATACTCTATTTCCCTATAAAACTAAAATAAATCACTTGTAAGGAAACACCCACCACCACATTAACCTATCTAATTCATGGAGGTTGAAGCAAACAAACCACTTATTAAGATGTTACTTGAATTGAGAGTAGGGTCGTTTTCCTTCTGAGATGCAGCCCCAGATGAATCACCCATGAATATGAGGGTAAAAATAAAACCCCAAAACTCAGATCTGAGATTCTCCGGTATATCTATAACTTACACTTGAGACCCATGAGAAGAAAATTCCTCACTGTCCTTGTTTCAACATATTCTGTACACGTGAATCAACACTTGCCTGTTTCTAAGGTTGGAGAGGGTGGTAGGGAGAGAGCAAGTACGAGTACTGGCAGGTCCCAGCCTGGTGGAGCCACTGCTCAGAACTCACGGGGGCCAGGCAAACTGGCCCTTCCGTGGAAGAGAAAAGGAAAAAGAAATTAAAACGATGGCACTTTAATTTTTTTAGCTGGACTCTAGAAATATTTCCTTTTGTTCTTGATTTTAAAAAAGCTAGCCCAGTTTCCACCATGTGAACAAGAGGATAGCACAGAACTTGAAATTGCTTAGTAGAGCTGTGAGAGGGAGTTTCTTCTGATGTTGCAGTAAGAAACTGAATGCAGTTCCCAACACCTCCATGGTTGGATTCATGGGCAGCCTTCCTGAAGGCTGGTCTGAGGTAAAAATGAGTTTACCACCCAAGGAATTTATTACCCGTGTGATAGTGAACCTCTTGGGAGACATCCAGAACAGGAATCTCAAAAAAGTTTTCTGAAAAGTTTTCAGTTTCCATATTGAGAAATGAAGAACTAAACTAAAATTCTTATTTGCCAAGAAGAATAAAGTCACTAAAATCATTTTTCCTTGAAACTATTAAAAACAAACAGGCTAGTCTTCCTCCCTTGTGTTGGCACACCTCAACCTATCAACCTCACAAGGCCCAGGTCCAATGCCACCTCTTCGGCCACATTCTTCCCTGTGTACAAACTGGAAATTAATCTCTTTCTGCTCAGTAGATTCCCGAAGCACTTAATCTCTAGGCCTTTTGTAGCAATGATTTATGTTTTATATGAATACTGTAACTTCTGTGAAGACATGATATAGTGCTTCGCACGTAACAGACCTCAATCAATATCTGTCAAATAACCAACTAAAGGAACTCTGAGGAAGCACCTGGCCCTGGTAAATACCGAAGCCCTTCCACAACCACAGAATTTAAAAGGAAGTGGTGTGGGGGGCGGTGATGTGTGCATACCTCCCTTCAACTTCCCCCAGTACCACAACTCAACTGCTATCACCAGAAAAAAAGCCTAAGCCAAGAAATACAACTAGAAATGACTAAAAATAGAAACCTATAAAAGTAACATTTTATAAAGGAAACTAATTTCAAGTAAACAAAGGCTGGGTTAAAAAAAAAATAAAAGACTGGCTCTGGGCACGATTCTACCTGTACTAACAGCACAAGTGACATAAATGCCCCAAGGGAATCCTACCCAGCATCCCTTTGCTTCCTCTGCTAGAAAGCATGACTGGACTCTGACTAATGGAACCGACATACCTGGTGAGTACCAAAATGTAAAACTGTTTTTCCAGACTGAACTGGTCACTATTTTCCTTCTAAGTAATTAACTTTAAAGGCAATACAAAATACTATAGAGCCACGGCAACATTTCACATGACTTCTGCCATACCATACCTTTTGTCTATGGCAGACTGTAAAATGCTAGGGTGCCATAGCACAACACAGTAGAGGCATCTCCTGCTAAAAATGAAGACCCAGAAGTCCCGGATGTCACCCTGCCAAGATGGTGCCGCAAGCAACAACCTACACAAGGTTTTGGCAAATGTGACTAATAGTAAAAGCATATTACATTATAGACACATCTCAGCTATCCAGGGATCCTATGGGAGGCTCCACGAAATACGATAGAATTAAGGTTAGAATGATCTAAATAGCCTATGTTACTCATGACATAAAAAAACCTAATATCAAACACTTTCGACAGAACCCATGTCATATAATTTCATATAATTATTTGAGAATACTTTCACTTATAACAAATTATAACTGATATCAACCTCGATAAGAATAATTATATAACTTCTTTTGATAGACACGTGTTTTGTCCATCCAGGATCTGTCCCCATTCTTTCTAACGTTCCTGGGGAACCACTCACCCCAATCATATATAAGTGGCTCTGCGGGACTGACCCTACCCTGCTCTGGGACTGGGCACATCACGCAGACACTGTCATCTCCTTGACTACAGAGATTGGTTCAGGCAGGTACACATGACCCAAGCTGAGAGAATCAAAGTCAAACCTGGAACTGTTGTGGGAAAGAGAAGCTCTTTCCACCGGACACAGTGAGAAGAACAAAGAGAACTTCCACCAGTTGGAAGTGGCCTGCCTAAAACAAAGCCAGAATAGGAAACAAGCCCAGTCAAGAGACAGAGAGCAAGTTCTAATGACAGTGTCTAAACCCGACATCCAGCCATGACTAAAGCAAAAATCTTTTCCAGGACTTTTAAGTTATGTAGTCTGATAAATTCCATTTTTATCACTTTCATCAGTTTAGGTTGGCTTGCAGTTATGTGCATCCCAAAGAATCTTGACTGATCATCTTTCAATAAAAGCTTACATTAGCATTAATAAAACATTCAATTGCTAACTCCAGGTACATTGAAACATTAATTTTTATGTCAAAATAATAATGAAGAAATAAAATGGAGCAGATGTAGGAAGTAGGGGCTCAGGGCAGGCTACCCCAAAAAGGACCATAATGGCATATCGATTATTTCAAAGTAAAGTTACTTAAGAAACAGCCTGTGCACGAAGGACTCTCAGAACCTCCTCTGCCTCTCTGAAAACAGGAAATAAATCTCCCATGCGAATGGTACCCTCCCTGTACCAGGAGGTAGAGACACACCTTCATCACCAGAGATAGGGAATTTAGAGCCGAGAAGGCTGTATAAACAAACCTTGTTACTTTTTACTAATTTATTACATTAGCCCAAATTCTGTTTAGAATTCCTTACTAACTGAAGCTTCCAAACAAATTTTATCCTGTCAGTTCCTAACAAATGTATTGTCTCTCTGTCTAAAATATATAAAAACTGCCTACCCTGGTTATTTCTTTGGGTCTCAATTTCATGATTGGACCTCCATGAGGATGTAATTAACTTTGGTGGGTTTTTTTTCTCTTGTTAATCTATCTTATGCCAATTTAATTCTTAGACCAGCTAGAAGAATCTTGATGGGTATAAGAAATTCTTCCTCCCCTGCAAGGACTATAGGAAAATGAATGGGACTTTATCTCAACCTCAGTTTTCTAGTGTTAGATCATTATTTTTTATTTGATTCCCATCATAAGAAATCCAGGAGATCTTTCCATGCAGAATGATAAGAGAAGTGGATCTGTAGGTTTCAATCATGAAACCCAAAAGTCTATTTCAATGTTGCATTACACATGAAAAAAAAGATTATATGAGAAAGATTTTAAAAAGCAGTTACGAAAATATTGTGGCAGAACATATTAAATGTCTGATTTAATGTTTAGTTATTGATATGTTTATTTATTGAGTGCCTACTCTGTGTCAGAGATACTTTCAATTTAATACAACCCAACGTAAAAGTGTTTAAAATCCCGACTGGGTCATTTTACTTACACTCCACTCAGTACATTAATAGACTGTGTCTTCAATCCATATCCAGTCTCCTTTAAGTTAGCAACAATTCCTAATACGTCAATACTGGAACCTTTGGATCCAAAGTTTTTTTCACTGTACATTATCATGTGAGCATTTGAAAAATCCTATTAAGGAAAAAAATTCAAAATTCAAAGGCTACTTACTTATTATTCAAAAAAGATCAAGTATTATCTATTAGCCTTTCTTTAACTTACACCTAATATAGGTCGTAAAGACTGAAGTTCTCCGTTGTAACCTCCCCAATCTTTCCAGTCCTTGTATTCTCCTTCTTCAAGCAAATATTGATGACCTGTAAATCCAGGCTTCTCATAAGCAACCCAACTGCAACAGAAAGAACATGTTTTCATCAGTGCTAAAATTTTCCCCATGTATTTATCAGTTTCATTAACAAATACTAATAGTTATAAAGCTAGACACAGACTCATGCACTATGACTACTGGAATCCTTCTCTAAAATTTAAGAGACCATAGAATGGACCCCTAAGGAACAACCTAAGAAATATACATCAACATTCTGTAAAGGAGTAGGGGGGTGGAGAGAGGGAGAGAGGGGGGGAGGGAGGGGGGGGAGGGAGAGAGAGAGAGAGAGAGAGAGAGAGAGAGTGTTTAATAAGAATGGACTCAAAAGAACTTCAGCAGGAGCACCTGCGTGGCTCAGTTAAGCATCTGACTCTTGATTTTGATTCAGGTCATGACCCCAGAGTTTGGGGATCAAGCCCTGCATTGAGCTCCGTGCTCCGTGGGGAGTCTGCTAGAGATTCTTTCTCTCTCTTTCTCTCTCTCTCTCTCCCTCTGCCCCTCCCCCCACTCACATGCTCTCTTTCTCTCTCTCTCAAATAAATCTTAAAAAAAAAAACTTCAGCAAATAAAACTGGATAAACTTTCTTCAATGAGTAATTAAAATATTTTTGCCTATTTACAAGACCATTTTCTGTGCATACTTCTAAAGGAAATATGTAAGATCTATAAAGTGTAAAATGTCATAAAAAATAGAAAGCAAACTAATAGTTCAATAGTTTGGAGCATAATATTAATAAACAAGATGTAGATTTGATCAGTGTGGGCCAATTTATTAGCCTTGCTCAGCTGACTGGCCCCAAACCAGCTCCTTGATCTGCTGTGTCAAATCCAGGTCTAGAGAATATGTTTGAAATTCACTCTGGCTTTTGAAATTCACTCTGGCTGAGAACATGTTTGAAATTCATTCTACCGTTCTATCTGGAATGGGTTTTTGGTGGTGGTGGTGGGAGTAGGGGAAACGTGTCTATTACTTTACTAAAGGGATAAAAAAGACACCGCCCCCCCCAGGTTACTCCCACCTACTTACATTCCTCTCAGAACTTTCATCGAGCCCACGGACATAAATGGCAAACTGTCATCTGTTGTTTCTTCTGTTTCACCTGCTTCAGCAATAAAACTACACATTTCTGTTTCTAGTTCCATACATTTTCCTTCAAAGAAAGGCTTTTCATAAATAACTACCTACAATAGAAATGAGATAGATCACTAATTTTAAGAAGTTAAATATCTCAATAGCCAAATGTTAAATCAATCATTTAATATCACTAAGTCCTAGAACACAAAACTTCCTGATCTTATTTTTTAAATTAACTAAATAGTAGTATTTTATAATTTTAAAACTCAGAATTTTTATCCTAATGTGGTACAGCCCAAAGCCAGGTTCAAAAGAAGTTTATAAATAATTGGTTTAAAAAAATTGTTTTTTGTTCAATGTCTAGAACTGATATTTAGAATTTTGCTTAGGACAAACTAAGGAACCAGAGGATCCTAAGTTGCTTTAAAAATGAAATACAGGGGCACCTGACTGGATTCATTGGCAGGAGCATGCAACTCTTGACCTCAGGGTCATGAGTTCAAGCCCCACGTTGGGCGTGGAGCCTACTTAAAAAAAAAAAGAAACATAAATGTGCAAAGTAGAAATAGGAGAAAGGAAGATCTTGTCTTGAGAACTCAGTTTTTCCTGGCTGACTGGCAAGCAGCAACAGGCCCCACAATTAGTAAATACAACCACAAATTACAAACTGAATACAACGATGAACATTTTAAGCCATGGTTACGCGTACTGAGAGGGATTATTAGTGCCATTAGCATCATCTTCCAGTCTAAGGGATGGCATGTATCAGTTGGACGACTTCCTTTAGCTGCAATTATGTTTCATGGAGGTTGATGTGTAAAACCACATTATCTTCAGGGGGATGGAATAGGAATAAAATTTTAAAAAATAAACATTTTTACCTTTGGATCTGTAGGGAATTCAACTTTACGTCCACCCTGAAAAGAAAAATAATATAGTCAGAAATACGGCTCTTTGTGGATAGATTACCATTTTATATGACTCCTCGCAGCTGATGGTCAGCGATCGAACGTCCCAGTGTGCGTGCCTCTCATTTAAGTGAGGCCGCAACAGTTCTGAAGTTACAATGATACAGATGAAGAACGAGGAAGACTGTGTAGAGCAGAGGTGGTCTATAAGCTGAATCTGCATGGTAGGTTAAGTTTTTTAACCGAATAAGCTGAGGGTTTTTTTTTTTTTTTAATTCAGAAAATGTCTCACAAAAATGCATTCCTTTCATTTCCCTTCAAGAGCAGCCACAAGATCGGATGTTTCTGGACACAGATCTCAGAGGCAGCAGCCTTCCCCTTGTGCACTGACTACCTCTCCACTGGACTCACGTTCCAGCCGGGACTTGCGCGGGGTTGGCCTGTCTCCACTACACTCTTAGTTCAACTCCCTGCCACCCTCACTCATGTCTGTTTGCTGCCTGGCCCCTGGAGGCACTGGGTTTTGCAACCCGTGGCTTACAAAACTGTTGAGTTCACACAAGTTCACAATATGGTCTGGAGGACTCGAAATAATTCCGTGAGCTGTTGGATAGAATTTAAACTAGCCCAAAGGATGGGTCTGTGGGGGTTGTTATCCTTTCATAATAAAGTTTTTGTAGATCACCAAAAAACTCACTAAAAAGAAGCCACAGAAAAAGGCATTACTACACGGAAATAATAAATGGGGTAAGAGTTAAAATCAGCAGTGGAAAAGTCAGAAGAATATTTTACACTGATATAGAACAGTTTTTTGTTTTTTAAGTGCAGCCAAAGGTGCTCAGATGCACCAAATGAACTGTAATTATAAAGGAATGTTGCTGATTTTATCAACAAACCAGAGTTGAAACAACCAAATGCAGTAGCCCCCCCCCCCCCCCCCCCCCCCCCCCGTTATCTGCATTTCACTTTCTAGTTTGTTAGCCGCGGTCAATCACAGTCTGGAAGCAGAGGATCCTCCTCCTGAAATACTGTCCGAAGAAGGTCAGGGGTAGCCCAAGGCTGCGTCACAACACCTACGTTGCCCACCTCACTTCGCCTCATCAGGCAGGCAGTTTATCATTTCACTCCATCACAAGAAGGGCGATTATAGTACAATAAGATATTCTGAGAGGGAGGGACCACATTCACAGGACTTTAACTACAGTATATTGTTATACTTGTTTTATTTTATTAGTTACTATTTAAGTCTTACTGTGCCTAATTTGTAAACTAGATAATATATAATTTATAAATTAAATTTTATCATATATATATATATATATATATAGGAAAAAGACAAAGTATATAGAGGGTTTGGTGCCATCCATGATTTCGGGCACCCACTGAGGGTCTTGGAAGGTATCCTCTGTGGATGCGGGGGATGGGGGGAGGACAGCAAGTGTACTAAGCACCCTTTCAAAAGTATCCGTTTCCAATGCCATAAACTTCCCAGTTTTGTAAATTATTTGAAACAGCCTTCAAAACCTGGGACAATTCTTTCATATATTCACAAAACTAAACTTTATTCTTTGAAAGTAAATTTTAGAAACAAATCATTTATAATGAAAAAGTCATTTATAATGCAAATGAGTTTTGCATGAAGATCAGCAAACATGGAGGTAGTTAAACCACAGGCTTTGGCAGGAGAGGTAAAATTAAGATTAAAAATTATCTCCATGACCTTCTAATTTGTTTCAAACTGACTCTAGAAAACAACCACAAAGTGCGATTTCAGAAACACGTTTGTCACAGGAGCCTCCCTGGTGCCACGGGTCGTTAGTGAGCACCTCCTGCCACGTAGCACACACCGTGCTCCACATGGGGGACAAGACAGGGGCGGCCTGGATCCTCCCAAGGCTTAGAGTTCAGCAGAAGAGACAGAAGGAACACAAGAGATGGGGTAGGGGGAGGAAGCACAGGCTCCTCTCTAAGGCAGATGCTGGGGGGACAATAGTCACACATCCAGCCCCCCAAGCTGCCCCCCACACCCTAGCCTCTGGTCGCCACAACTGGGCTGGTGCCCACCCGCCCTGCCCTTCCCCAGCTCCACCCAGGCTCAGGCAGAGCATTCCCTGACATCTCCATCTAACACGGTCCTGTGTGGTTTTTAAGACCCAACTCGATTTAGCATGGAGCTCTCCTAATCATCTCTCTCCTCGGTCACATCACCTCTAAGGTGGACTTCATCTGTCCTTTCTGTTTTTCCACAAGGGTTTAGCTCTTCACTGTCTTCGTTTCTTAGACCTGCCCTGGGCTGCAGCTCTGCGCACACACGTGTGGCTCAGCGAGGCTGAGAATGCCTCAGAGGCAGATGACATGGGCTTATCCATTTTTCCATCTAGAGCATCCAGCAAGTTATCCTATTATTTCTGTCTAGCAAGAGGTTCCATCTACCACAGATCTGTGTTTTCTTAAAAGTCTGTTTTATTGCTTCGAAGTCACAGCCTGTGAACTATCAATGTCAAGCTGACAAAGAATCAGACTCCAAGAACATTTTGTTAGGTTTCTTTTTTACCATTTTCAGAGGCCTCATGGATCCAATGTACGCTTCTTTTGTATCCCAGAAGGACAAGTCGGGGTATTCACCAGGTTCCAGGACAAAAGGAACACCCTGAAATCCAGGTTCTTCATAAATCAGCCACCTAAATAAGCACCAAGGAAGAAAAGACAGGACTCCTCATTTATTTCCGTGGCACACGGGACCCCAGTGAGAAAGGAAAGGAGGGGTGATGTGTGTCTGGGCCATGTACGGCTACATTCAGGTATTAGAGCAACCCTGGACTCCACGAGGACTATGCCATTATATGCTCCTCTTCTTGATCTTTAACTTGTCTCCTTGTGGGTTTGTCCACTTACTTTCATTTATATTATGAATTGCTTCAAAGCCTTAATGTCACTATCACTTCAAGAGAAGTAGTCATTTTGTAGCACTGTATGTATTCAGAGGCCCTAGCTAGGAAACGCAAGCTTTGTTTTCAAAGGCAACATCTCACTTGTAACCAAAGAACCAAATGTTCCACCTACGTGCCCCAAACTAGTAACAGGAAACAACTACCTAGAGCTTACAAGGAATGCCACCTGGAATTCGATCCATGCAACAGTGTTATGAGGAAGGGACACTATTGTCCTCATTTTACAGATGAGGTCAAGTAAATTGCCCAGGGCCACACAGCTGCAAGAACCAGAGGCAGGGCTGATCCAAGCTGACTGCAGAGCCAGCCTCCTAACCATTTTTTGGTAGCAATTTTTCTCATTCCAGAAAGAACACATAATTTACGCTTTTTACAACAACTCAAGATCATCACTGTGAGCATGACAACGCACAGTGGTGTCCTGGGGGCTTTGGAGGTCTAGAAGGCTGCTTGTTCCCAGGCCCAAAAGCTTTTTGACTTCTTGGATCTGATTTTTACGGCTTTTCAGTACCACGCCCTTTTATCAGGCTTGTCAGCTGTCACTTCCGCTGCGGTCAGAGAACCAGCCCCCCCCACCCTCCCTCCATGTGCTAGAAACCCCAAAACCAGAAAATCATGCCTGTTAGAACTGCTTCTAAACACTGTGCACAGTTTTGTCACTTTCATAGTTCCTGGGAGAGTTCTGGGAAGGGGAGGTTGTGGAGATGCGACGTTTACAGAAGGGAGGTATTAAAACACCCCCTTTATACACAAATATAGAATTTTGGTGATCACTTATCCTCTCCAATTCCTTGTTAGCCTGGCTAAAGAGTCTTAGCTGGGGAATTCCATTATCCCCAGAACATCATGCCAAGAAGGGAGTGGTCATAAATAAAATCTTTTACCAGCAAAATGGGCCTGATTCTCCCTCTTTGACTTCTTCTTGTTCCCAATTTTGGCCCAAGGCACATTTTGGGTAATGGGTTTTGTTAAAGATTCCCTTGGATAAATCAGTAGTTTCTCTAGACTCACTAACTACACAGGGATTTACAATCAAAATCGTACTGAAGATCTGTCAACACACACACACACACACACACAAATGTTGACAGGCTGAGTGGTGTACGTGTGGGCAATCAAAACGGATTAATCCACATTGTTAGAAGTCAGGGTGATATATTAGGGGGAAGAGGACGGCAGGAGGAAGCACAGGTAAGGGGACTTCTGAGATACTGGCGGTCTTCTATTTCTTGATCTAGATGATGTTTACACTTTGAAAATTCACTCAGTTATACACTTGTTGTGTGATTTGTTGTGCACTTTTTTTGCACAAATATTATTACATACACTTCAATAAAAAATTAAGGGGGGAAAAGGCTTATCTTTTAAAATATAGCACTACAATGCCCTAAACCACAAGAAAACAGAGGCTAAGAGTGGGGTCCTTTAAACCTCTTTGGGTTTGAGGCACGACAGGCAGGGATGTGTTACACATTTCTTAGAGCTCAAAGTTCTCGCAGGCACACTAAATAATGGCATTTTGTCAGAAATGGTACTATTAGGCTACTGAGCCAAGGACCGTGGGGTCTGACTCCTCACAAGTGAATGAGTGGAACTTTTTATAAGCTCAGCAGACGGCTCATAAGCAGATGCTTGGGAGAATCTGAGGTATTGCTGAGCACAGGACCCCATTCGGGGGGGTCTTCCCTTCTACAGTCCGAGTTGAGGGCATTTATTCATCTGATACTAAATACTTCACTTTTCTCGGAGCATGTGATTTAGTCACATAACATTTATAGAAGGGAGGTAATCTGGGGTAAAGGGGAATTTGTCAAAAGACTGAACACAAACAGACACACTGGGAAAGACGGTGTCCTTGATGAGCAGGAAGGAAACTCAAACCCACACTTATCAATGTTGGGTGGACTTTGGAATCTGAAAACTCACACACAGAGCATGATTCATTTTTCCTAAGTTCTATTCCAGCAAGATACATTATTCATGAGGCCAGCAGGAGAGGGGGAAACTATCCTCAGGTAGTGTTATTTCAGTTTCTAAAGGTACTCATATTTTCCCATGTACTTAGATAATGAGCTTTTACCTACATTATGAATAAATAGTATAACTATAAAGTGTGAGCTTTTTTAAAAAAAGTAAATGTTAAAAAATATTATTTCAACAACATTCATTTGTATATTTATAATGGTTATCTATATATTGATTAAAAACATTTTGTAATTATTCTTTCAGAAATACCTTTTAGCCACACAAGAAAAATTGGTCTTCTCTTGTTCACTTGTTCTTAAACAGACCAAAAAAACCCCACAGTATTTCCAGCTGGATCCTCAGTCTTTTTCTCCAGACACGGCTACATATGAGTGTTGGCTATTTATAGAAACCAACCGGATACTCAAGTGATTAAATAGAAATATGCCGATTTGAGGTTATTTTAAAGAGGATGAGCTATGAATCTCAAAGGGAAAAATGTCCCTTTACAGTGGAGAGTTGTAGGAGGCACCAATTTTTAAAAATTTTTTTTAAGTTTAAATTCAATTTGCCAACATACAGTAAGTACATCATTAGTTTCAGATCTAGTGTTCAGTGATTCATCAGTTGCGGATGACACCCAGTGCTCATCACAGCGCATGCAGGAGGCACCAATTTAACAAAGCAACCAAACTCAGTGTGGTTCATAGGGAAGTTGGTTAGCACATGCCACCTTCTCTGATGCAATGTGACTGTGTAGCACTACCCATATGAAGGGTCCTTTCCAAAGCTGCGTCTGATCATGCCTCTAGACCTAACCCGTTCAATACAGAAAATTGGGGCAATACAGGGACAGGTGAAATGATATGAGGAAATACTCAGAGACAAAACCAGACTGTGGCATATTCTTTAGGACAGCTGACCTAAAATCTTGCAGGGACAAAACTGTAACGTAAGGGTGTAAGGAAAACACAAAATTCCAGAGAGCGGAGGAGTCAGGGGAATGGGCCCAGGGTGGTAGTGCTGGTAATGGTGAGGTCCTGAGTCAGGGATCACACAGGGATCTGTCTTAGTACCAGGCTTCATAATTCACACATATCTATCTTCTTCTGTATCTATCAAGTGTTTCACAATAAAATTGATCAAAGAATATTTGGCTATTAAAAACTGTCCCTTGACTTCAGAACATCAGCATTCGAGTATCTGTTCTGCTAACAACTAATCCTAACCCTGAGAAAATGACTAAAGCCAGTCTTCCTTAGTTAAACAATGGTGTTGGAACACATGCTCTTTATGCTCCCTTTAAAGTTCTAAAATTCTTTGCTTTTATTAGAAATTTATCCCCCTCCTCCCCAAGGTATACCCTCACTTCTGGGAAGATGGGTATAGTATTAGCCAGGTATTAAAACAAAAGCTTAAAAACAAATTATACTCAACACAATCTGAAAGGAAATTTTAGAAATTTCTCATTTTCCCAAATAAGAATTTGACAAGCAATGCCCTTCTTTTGTGTATGTATAGAGCAGTTTAACCCACAGTAAGTAGGCCCTGGAATAAATCTCCTAATGGAATCTAAGGAAGTCCCTCACACAGCAAAGACTTCTCTACTACTGGTTCAGGAGATCAGTGTGTCAACAGAAGCAAAATGAGCTCAGTATTTACTATCAGTTGAATTCTCCCAACCCATCCAGACTCCCCTTGGAGAGCTATAAAGGTACTAATGACCTTTTCCCAAAACAAACCAACCAAGTTCAAGGACCCCAACTTTGAACTGACATCCAAAGCAGCTTTCTATTATCCTAAAGGCAACAGAAATGAACGACCATCAAAAACTGGACACTATGGCAGGTTTGTGACCGGCCCCTGTGAGAGGAGTCAAGCTCACTGCAAAGGTAAGAGACGTTACTTAGGTGTAGCTCATTACGCTTCGACAGAGCCCAAGCCTGAGTCATGAAACCTTCCAGACGCTGAGATTAACATATTATAGCAGATACCGATCTCGTTCTTTTCTAAGGAAAGTGGTCCTTCTCAATTTAACATTCATACTTTGAGGAATAAGATATACAGATCTCTTTGATGTGGAAAATCAATTAAAGGCAGCAGGAGATGAAGCCCTTGTCTCTGTTTAGATTCCTCCTTTCCTTCCCAACCACCAAATATAAACATGCCCAGGGCTCAGATGGCTTCCCTCCCTTTGAGATCTGTCCAGCTCAGGATTTAAAGACCTTCTCCATGCGGCCCACTCCTGAATTTCTATGTCCCGCTCCGGTCCCCCGTACCCACTCAGTCTCCGGAACTCTCACTTGAATGTACAGTTGGCATGTCCAACTTCCCCTCTCTAAAACTGAACTCCTGTTTTCTCCATCCCAATAAATGCTGGGGTCCCAAACCCTGGGTATTTCTCAGCCCCTCCCACCTCACATACAGTCTGTTGGCAAACGTTGACAGTTCTACCAGGAAAATGTATCCAGAATCGGACCACTTCTCACCAGCACTGTCTGAACCACTGAAACCTCTTGCCTATATAATCGCAATTGCCTCCTAACTGGTTTCTCAGTTTCCACTCTTGCTTGCCTCTTTACAGTCTATTTTCTACATAGTAGTGAGAGTGAGCTTTCCAAAGCACAGGTTAGATCAAAGTCCTCCCGAGATCACCCATGTCACTTGGAGGAGTCTAAAATCCCTCCCAAGGCCTACTGTGAGGCCTCTGTCCTAACACTGTTCTCCTAGCTCACTCTGCTCCAGCCACCTTGACCTCCTGGCAGTTTCCCAAACCCGCCCAGCAGGGCTTTGCAATTGCTTCCTGTTTGGGACTCGGCCCCTACCCTTCCCCCCTCAGGCACCCCTAGGGCTGACTCCCTCGCTTCCTCCAGGCCTCTGCTTAAAATGTCACCAGAGACCTTTCCTGACCATCCTAAGATGCCACTACCACGGTTCCTCTCTCTAATGCAGGTTTCTTGTAGTATACACATTACACAGGTATTGTCTTATGCATACCCCATTGACAAAAACTTTTGAATCTTCTCTGAATATATGAATAACTATAAAGGATACACACTAGCACATAATATATTATGAATTTAACAGAAAACATACACAAAAATAAAAATTGTAAAAGGAGGAGATTTTAAATGAAACCGAAAGCAGCTTCAGCGTGTTCTCCTTGTACCTCAGTGGCAGCGTCTCGCCGCCCCAGGCCGTGCACCCCCTTCGGAGACTACCGTACTCAGGACTGGCACCTGCACTTTCTGTCCTGATGCCCCCCCATCTGAGATATTCCCACTTCCTTCAAAATACTCCTGCAGTTTCCTGTGATTTGTGAAACCAATGTCCTAGGGGCTCTAGACAGCATTGTGTGAAAATGTTCAAGGAAGGAAAGTACCACGTGTGCTGGCCTCCGTCCCTCCTGAGATATCAGGAACACATGCTTTGAATTACCATGAAGGTAAAAGCTGTTACTCAGCTCAGAATGAATCAGGTTCCTCTGTGATAAGGAAATCCCAACATTAAACATGCAGTTTTTTTCCTCCCGGACACTTCCCCCAAGAAATTGTTATTGTTTATAAGAGAGCTGAATCATAGGAACACATGTACAAAAGAATCAGAATTTTATGGGCCTTATAACAACAACAAAAAAAACCCTTTCAGTCAATAGCTACTTAATAGGACAACAGATCAGAGTGTCTTAAGTCTTTCCAGTAGGACACTCACAAAAAAGCTTCATTAAAATTGTATTTGAGGGGCATCTGGGTGGCTTCAGTTGGTTGGGCGTCTGCCATTGGTTCAGGTCATAATCCAGGGGTCCTGGGATTGAGCCCCGCATCGGGCTCTCTGCTCAATGGGGAATCTGCTTCTCCCTCTCCCTCTCCATCTCCCTTTGTGTGCTTGCTCTCAGTCTCTCAAATAAATAGATCTTTTAAAAAAAATTGTATTTGAAACAAAATACTTACGTGCCCCAATGTACTTTAATGGAACAAGTCTTCTGCATTATACCAAACCCCTGCATCTCTTCAGTGTCATCAAAGTAAGAATTTAGGAGTCCTAACCCTTCCGGTTCAGTATATAAGTCAATCTGACTAACTCTGTAATCCTGGAGAAAAAAAAAAAAATTACACATATTTAATAATTACACCATGTACTTAACTTTACAATAAGCTCATTATCCTTTTTTTCAAATAATTAAAATAAATTTTAAATACACATACATTTCACAGAGCACCTGCAGTCTATCCCTTCCCCATTTTCAGCCATGACTTAATAATACGTGGTCTTACGGGGCAGCCATGTTGCTTTAGCCATCTAGCTCTGTGTTACATTCAAGCAAAAATCCCCAGAAATGTATTTTTTTTTAAGATTTTATCTATTTATTTGACAGAGAGAGACACAGTGAGAGAGGAAACACAAGCAGGGGGAGTGGAAGAGGGAGAAGCAGGCTTCCCGCGGAGCAGGGAGCCCGATGTGGGGCTCGATCCCAGGACCCTGGGATCATGACCTGAGCCGAAGGCAGACGCTTAACGACTGAGCCACCCAGGCGCCCCAGAAATGTATTTCATTAGAGTTCTGGAACATATTTATTTCTCTCATCCTCACTGAAATAACTGCTTGGCTTTCCTTGGTGATTGGAGTTTTAGTTGCTTTACTCGGACATGACCATGCAAGTCCAGAGGTTCTCTAGTCCATAGAGGGGCTGCATTTGGGCCCTTCCTCAACTGCTGTTTTATGCCTATAAACTCCCTATGGTAACTCTCTTTGACTGTGGACCAAACCGCTATGTTGGTTTGGTCTAAGTTGTGAAAGCAATGGTACACATTTACGGTGATTTACAAATCTCTGTACTATGGTCCGTGTACCATGCCCTGCACATCCTGCCCATCAAACACTTCAAAGGTCTCTGCTGGTTGAGTGCCTAAGTGCTATTCGAACACTTGGTGAACTTTAATCTTGCTGAGCTCGGTGAATTGAGATACAGAAGAAATGACACTTGGGTAGGTTCAGGCGAGGCTCTCTCAACCATTACCAAAAGGAACAGATTTAATAAACTAAAAAGGTGACCTCTTCAATATGTTGTGATTTATATTCATGTTTCAAGTAACCATAAACATAATCTGTAAAAAAAATAAATCATAATATATCAGAACCATGGATGTACCCCTATCCTTTAACATGACACCATTCAGAAAAATTCATCCCAATAAATCAGCAAGTTAAAAACAATTAAATGCACAAAAATGCTCATCCTGCATTATTTAAAACAGTAACAAATCTAGAAACAACCTTAAGTTCCACGGAAAGAAGGTAAAATAAATCATGGTACATCATTTCTTGGAAACCCCAAACCATGTAGTAGCATGAAGAGCATGAATTGCATTAAGTTGGCTATTATCAGGTGAAACAGGAGGCCCCTCTTTACCAACATGCTGCACTTCCCTAACCCTACCAACCCTGAGTGCCTCTAAATCCCCACCCGTCAGAATCTGACACAGTTACACATCAGTGAGAGATGTTGACCAAAGGGAGTGTGATCTTCAGGGAAACAGGTATGGAGAGAGAAAAAGGATTGAGGGCTTCAGTTTTTTGTTTGTTTGTTTGTTTGGTCTTGTTCTGTTTTTTCCTTAAGTGGTGGAGCCCAAGGTGGGGCTTGAACTCACAACCCTGAGATTATCATGATTATCATGATTACAACTACAGAAAAAGCAGACTGGAATATGGTCAAGACAGAGCAGAGAATTCAGAAAAATTAAGAGAGGATATCTCATGATGGTGGATTGGGATTATATGTTTAAATACGGCTTTATTACCAATATTAGTCGAGCCATAAATAGAAAGTGCAGGTGAATTATCCCACTGACTATGACATTTTTAAACAGGAATCCTCATGTCTTCTGTAAGATTTATCGTATTATGTACTTAAAACTATTAAAAGATAAATCATTTAGAATACCAGTGATCACTGAAGTCACTCAGAAATGTTGACTTAAGAATCAAGTGGCATTTTCCTCTGCCAAAAACTGTTACTCATTCTCACTCATTCTCATTTCACAACACTCCTTATCTTCCTATTCATGAAAACGCCCAACTCTGTTACACAAATGGGGTTTTAATCTTCCACTCGGAAGATACCATTGCCTAGGTTTTTAAAGGTAAAGAATCATCAAATCTCAACAGCCACACAGAAAGACAACTTCCTCATCAACAAATAAGGAACCAAGACATTTTAGCCAGTCCCTAAAGTGACCTCAACTACTTACTGTTCTTAAACCTACTTGAAACCCCAGAGTTGAACTTTCAACTGGATTATTTTGGGATTATTTTTCCAAAACAGAATTCCTATAAGCCACTCAAGGTAATCAGAACTCACACAGCAACCAAAAAACAAAGTAAAAGAAAAATCTGTTCATATAGAATTCATCCAAATCAGGTTATTAAGTAAAATACACTTTGGAGAACGGATGGGGGACAGGAGTGAGAAATTAACCTTCAAGATTTCTTATGAAAAAAATGACTAATCAATTAGAATGTTTCTTTTCTAATTCAAGTGTACGAACACTTAAGTTATAGAAAATATATTCATAGAGCACCAATCGAGTATTTTTCCCAATCACTTATTTCATAAAATGAACTTTTCTCTCAAAGAAAGAATCATCCCTGGCATTCAATAAATACTTGCTGAATGAATCAATGGATTCTGATTTTCCCATAACGTACCTGGACCACATGTCTGATTGAACCAATCACCATGGGCTTAGCAGACTCTGCCTCCTCACTTCTTTCCAAAACATCTTCTATACCCCAGAGACCAGAGAGTTCCAATTCTCCTTCTTCTAAGGGGATGGAGTGTCCTTCAAAATTTGGTTTCTCATAGAAAATCCAACTAAGAGTAAAACACAGCGAAACTATTAGCTGGTGTTGGTGAGAGAGGTTTTGATGACTCGAATATTCTAGCCAATAGCCTCCCCCAACCCCGTCCCCTGCTTCCCTCTCCTTCTCCCCTGCTCTTCTCTTTCTCTCTCACATATTGTGGCAAATTATCATATATATACTGGCCAATTCTCTAGTAATTAAAATGTATAAGCTCTCTCTAAAACTAAATTTACTGGGCATAATTAAGCCTCTGAAAATCCAAAAACCATATCAGGATCTTAAAGAACTTTTGGTATCAATATAAACATCGTAGAGTCACTAACGTTCTATAGAACGGTCAGTTAGCAAACAGTTATAAATGGTAATACATCAGATAAATGGACTTTTCCTAGAATTCTTTTTTCTCCTTATACGTGTAGAAAACAATTCTAGAGGGATTTTACTTATATTCTAGAACTATATCAATGGATATATTAATACAAAGTACCATATGCATGTTAATGGAGAGCATTTTAAAAATATCCTTCCCAACAACAAACAACCAAACACTAAAGAAAATCTCATATCAATATATGACAGTGCTGCTCTTAGATGCTTATGCTTTTAAGAGAGAAGCCAACAAAAGCTGGAAAAAAAAAAAAAAGAGCACTGGGTGCCTGGGTGGCCTAGTCGGTTAAGCATCTGCTTTTGGCTCAGGTCATGATCTCAGGGTCCTGGGATTGAGCCCCACATCAGGCTCCCTGCTCAGCGGGGAGTCTGCTTCTCCCTCTCCCTCTCTTTCTCTGATAAATAAGTAAAATCTTAAAAAAAATAAAGAGCACTATTATATTAAAAACAAAATTTATACAATATTTGTTTTTAGTGTTATTTTCGGTCTTCAAATTTAAGAACAAAAGCTAATTATATTTTTGTGATGAATGTGTTGAATACATAGAAAAACATTAAAATATCTAAAACCTAACAGGAAAGATGCTGCATATATAATCAAATGAAAAAAAAAGCAAACCTTACTAGTTTTTTTAAACCACAAATGTCTAAAGCCCAATCTTCTTTATTTCAAACAAGATTGGTATCAAAGATAAGTCCTTTTGCCAGATAAGTGATTTATTAAAAATGGCTTTTCTTAATTCAACTTCCTGTGTATTTCCTAGAAGCTGTCAAGCTGGTAAATATTTTTTTCACCACTTTCTTTAATCAAAACCATCAGTTGCTGAAAAGTTGGAAAATAAATTTTAGGTTAGTCATTCACAATGTCTTTTCTTATAGAACATTTAAAAATCTACCAACATGACTAGCACAATTCTTCCCAACCTCACTGAAAATTCATAAAGCAGAAGTGTTAGTGGGGACTCCAATGTTTGGTAGTCCCAGCCAGTGTGATGTGGGGGTATATGGGAAAAAGAAAGTTGTACTGCTGCACGTGCCTGACTTTTCTAGCATAAACAGGCATCACCTCTATAAAGCAGAAATGTGGTTAAAAAACGTAATTTCTTAGATATGAATTTCCTGTAATACCCCTAGACTAGTATTTTCTGCCCTTTACATTACTAAAGGCATAATTTTAAATAAGTACTGAAGACCAAAAAGGTAACTAAAAACATAAAACACAAACCCTCTAAAAATCAGGAACAGAGAGCACCATTCTTACCATCCTCTGACGACCTTGACAATTACCACCGGAGAGAGGCTCCAAGAGCTGCAATCCTCAATGTCACTGAAAACTTCAATGCACTCATCAGAGACATCCGAGTCCCTGTAGATCACTACCTACAAGAAAATGGAAGTGGCAGCAAATGGTTGAATGGTATCAGACCAAAATAAAATCTAGGCTAGAAACAGAACATCATCTTACCTTTCCAGGTCGGGGATTGATTTTATTTGTAAGACTTCCTCTAAGTGTCTGTAATCAGATGAACAAAAACACAACAAATTAAACTTTGTGTAACATCCTGCAGAGTTTCTCTGCCCATGATCAGTTAAGATCATATTTATTTGCCTCATAATTCATCAATTTTGAAACAATCCACTGTCATCTGTGCCAAAGCTATATTAAAGCTCCCTTTGAGTCTGCACTATTAAATTGAGAGGCTTTTCTCCTCTAAATGTGCATTTTTAACCATAAAAAAGACTTAGAGAAAGTATGAAACACTTTGTTTCCCCTTTTTACTCCACTTGGCTTCATTTTTCAAGGGATTCCACAGGGAAACTATATATTCTGTTGTCAGACTCATCAGACTGCTCTGCAATAAAAGAAGTGATCTAAGACTTATTAAAAAGAGAAAAGATGGCTGTAATGAATGGGAAGTAGACCAGTGGAAATTTTGTGTTTGAGAGAAATACCTAAAAATCTTCTGATTTCTGAGTGCTACGGGCTGATTCGGTTTTGTTTGTTTACAGCAGTGGTTCTCAAAGTGTGGTCCTGGGGCCCTTGGAAGATCCCCAAGAACCTTTCAGGAAGTCAATGAGGTCAAAATGCTTCTCATAAGAAGAAGAAGGTATTTTCCCTTTTCAGTCTCCTTCTCTCTTTCACTCTCTCACAAGAGTGCAGTAGAATTTTCCAGAGGGTCCAGGACATGTGATGACACCACTGCTCTGATGATTAATGGAAGGTGTGCTCGTGTGTTCTCATGCTCTAAATTTTTCTTACTGTTAGCTTCTAATATAATCAATTCCAGTAGGCATTACTCATGTGAACAAAAGCTCTTTGGGGCCCTCAATAATTTTTAAATATAAAGGTGTCCTGAGACCCAAAAGTTTGAACATTTTTGAAAAGGGGGATCTGAACTTCCGATGGGCACACAAACATATGTTTTGAAAGAGCTTCCAAAATGATATTCTATGCTAGGCTTGAGCCAAAGCCCACGCAACAAACGGAAACAGGCTGCAGTACCCGTTCAAATGAGGAACAGGGCATGGTATCTTCTCGTGGATTATGCTGTGCTGCAGAATGGTCTACACTGGCCAGACAGCCTAGCTCACAGTGTGGGCAGCAGGAATGCAGAGGCCCCCTCCTGTTTTGGGGCTAGCAGAGCTGCCTTCTAGAACTTATATTCTGCCTTCCTCATTCACTGTCCTCTCTCGAGTGTCACGCTTGGTAACAGAAAGACACACAACTCACACCAAAAACTCAGTGAAAAAAAAAAAAAAACAACTTCTGGAATTCGGATAAAAGAAGATGGAGAAATCATAATGGTTCCTCAAAATCATATTTTGCTGCCCTTTCTGCAATATTAAAGGAAAGATCCCATGTAGACCAAAATTCTTTCTGCCCCAACAACTTGGTAGGAAAAACTGTTTCCCTGATGAAACTTCCAAGTAAAGAGAAATGACTTCCTGAATTGCATGGGATAATTATCTAATGCTACATCTAATGTAAGCGTGAATCTTACATCACAAGAGAAGGGTTAGGAATAAGATTTCTTGGTGGGGCTTTTCTGAATAAATAAAGCAGCTTTACAGATCTTCAAAATTCTAAGCAGAGCATTGAGCATTTTTGCACAGAACTAGGTAAGAAAAAAAAACTTGTCTGTCTCTGAACTCTCAAGGTACCTTACCTACACCTTTCAGAATACAACATATAAATTCATAAGCCTTAAAATATGTATAGCTTAGTTTCCTCACTAAAGTACCAATACCTTGAAGACAGAAATCTTAGTAGTTTTCTCCTTGGCCCCTAGCAGTCCTTTATACACATAGTAGGTTTTCAATGTGATAAATGAATAGACAACTATCATTCACACACACAGCCATTTGAAAGAACATGAATTGCTCATCACCCCTCTCTCCTCTCATTTTATAAATACCCCCAATAAATGGTAATATGTTGCTACTTACGGTTGTATCTGATAATGACATTGCAGAAAAAGACATGTTTGGGTCAAACCGGCTGGATTTGAAAAGACCCATGAAGTCCGTGTCGCTATTTCCATAGTTCAGCAAGTTCGGCTTAAGAACACTCTCAACACGATTAGCCTTTTCCAGATCATCACCGTTCTTCAGTTTAGAAAATTCAGAAAATTTCGTTTCTGGCAAGTGTAGGTTGCTTCGTGAATCCAGGTCTTCTTTGGTTTCCTCTTTGGGCAGGTATTTCTCCATGTAGCTTGCACTTTTCAAACCCAAAGGAGACGCATTTGTTGAGTCGAAGTTGAAGACCTTTACGTTGCTCGGTGGAAGGTTTGGCTGCTCTTTGTCTGCACCGCAGGGCGGGGCACTCTCAGCCCTGGGCGGTAATGCCGAAGCCCGAGAAAGAGAAGTGTTCTGAGGAGTGCTGAAAGATGTGGTCATGGTACTGACTGATGTCACAGAGGGAGAAAAGATTTTGTCTTGCGGTAAAGAAGGCAGCATGCTGGAAAAGAGTGCACTTTTTTCTAGCCTGGATCTCTTGACTCCGCCATTGGGGACATCTTTGTTCTCTTTGTCATTTGTCTCCGCAACCGTCGAAGGTTCGTCTTTCCCATTAGTGTGAGTGTACAAGGACTTGAACAGGATACTCTGCTCAGTGGATGTGCGTTTGGGCCTCAGGTTGGATTTTGTGTAAAGGTTCTGCATCAGATGTAAAGCTGGTGACATTTCTGGCTGGCTTTCCTTCTTCTTCCCCAAACCAAAGGTAAACACATTGGGATCTAACACCTTTTCTAAATTGTCCTCATGAATCGGAGGCATGACAAAGGGAGGGGCAGGTGAGTTGGGCACCCTGGCCTTCTTTTTCTTCTGAGGCACACAGATGGTGCTGTCCATCTTTTTGATAATTTCAGTGAATTTTTCCATATCTGAAGAAGAATCAAATACACTGTCATCACTACCTGCAGAGATGTTCAAAAGACTGGCAGGGCTGGCCTGCCCATTCACAACATTTTGGTCTGGACTTTGAGGAGTTTCTAAATGATCTCTGCTGCCAGGGTCAGCCTTCAGGGGTTTTCTATCGCCCTGACTTTGAGCCTGTATAGGCAAAGCTTTCTCAGATTCGGGTGGCATGACTTGTGGGCCAGATTTTGCTGCATGTTCCTCTTCGCAATGAATGTGCTTGGATGAGGGGCTCTCACTGCCCAGCCCTTCCTCTTTCTGGGGAGCACAGCTTGCAACAGAAACCACTTCAAGGTCATGGTTGTGACAGCCTGGCAACGGTGCTTCTCTAACTTCAGAGCTCTCAGAAATGACCTGGGAGCCCACATCTTGGGTGCTCTCCACAGGGAGCCTGAAGGACCGGACCTGGACCAGGACCTTGGATGGATGCTCCGTTCCCACAACTTCTGGGCTGTGCTCTGTGGACAGAGGAGGAGGGCTCGCTGCTCCTCCTTCTCCTCCTCCTGTGGGTTTGGAGGGTGGTCCTTTCTCCTCATTTTTATGTGACACAGGCAGAACACATTCATGATGGTTTTCTGACACTTCTAGATCAGTGCATGGAACACTGCTTCTGGGAGCTTGAACATGTGTGTCTTTGGGTGCAGGCTGTGAGAGAGAAGGCCCGTTGGGTGACTCAGATGGGGGCTGTGAGTCAGAAAATGCATCCTGTGGCTTTGGTCCGGCTGTTGGAGGGGAATCTTTGGTATCAAGAATGGCGGGAACACCCTGTGCTGGGTCAGTCATATTTTCGAGTGCAAGCCTTTTGCTGTCTGCAGCCTTTGAGTCATCCTCTCCTAAGGGCCTGTGGTCCTTCACAGGAATCGGAGCAGTAACCACTGCTTCGGAAGGGCAGCCAGCATCTGTTTGCATTTCTGCTCTATCACCCTGGTTAAGCAGAGAACCAAGAGCTGGACCCTCGGTAGGCTCAGCCTCCATCCCTCCTGCACTGGGGCTCCCGGCTGCTGGTGGGATCTCCTCCTCCATAACTTCAGATTCTGGCGAGGTTTCCTTCACCAGCATACCATTCTGGTGACTATTTGGCATTACTTTCTTTTCAGATTGCTCCATCTCTTTGGCTTTTTTGGCTAAATTCAGCTTCGCCCTCCCGACAAAGGTTTTATTACAGGTGGGAGTGTTCCTTGTGCCTCGAATGTCAGCATATCTTGGGCTACTGTTGGCCCGTTTGTTTTCAAATAAGGAGATTTTGTTGGCAGTGTTTCCTTTATGAACTGGCTGGCTAAATGGATTATGCTCATTTCCCAAACCATCAGGATTCTTAGGAGTTTTAAGATTTAGTTCCACATGTTTGGGCTTGGCCGGGCTGCACAAATAAAGCAGTAAGATAAAGTTATTGACCTAGTTTTAAAAAGTGAACATACCAATTTATTATAAAACATTTATTATTATGAAAAGCCAACATCTTTCTGGTAAGTAACATTTGTTTTTTTATGAGACTATTTTAAAAACAATCCTAAATACACTATCAACTATTTTTAGTGGATGCTTTGCTTCTGTATGATAAATGAGAAAATTTTATAGCTAAGAAAGTCAAGAGGTGGGAGGTTAGCAAGTTTATCAAGTATCTAATATGTGAGCACAGTGCTCAACGCTAGAGTCAGAAGACATCTTAGGGCTTGAAGAACATTAGATTCAATTTATATATTTAATGTACTCCCTTATTTTAAGTATGTAAATGATTTCCCCAAATATCAATTGTGTGTTTTTATTTTATTTTTAAACATTATTTCAAAAGGGCTAGATTACAAAAATATTTATCTATTATTTACCTCTTTGGATATTTTATCCCCTTCATCTTCCTTCATATAACTTTACTCTGATTATATAAGTGTGTTCACTACAGAACATTTGGAAGATATAAAAATGAAAAATCACTCATACTCCTACCACTCAAACAATCTCCCTGTTAACATTTTAGTATAATTTAGTCTTCGTGTATACATACCAAAATATTTTTAACAGAATTGGAATTATTCTGTTCATAGAGTTTCAGATCTTGTCTTTAAAAAAAAAGATTAATCTTATATTTCACATTTTTCATTTTCAAGTTACTAAAAAATTTGAAGTTTTCCTAATGTCTGCATAAATTTTCATCATATGGACGTACCATAATTTACTTATCAGTAAATTAACTAACTCAATTGTTAGTTAAAAAAACTAACTCAATTGTTAGTTAAAAAAACTAACTCAATTGTTAGTTTTGTCACCTTTTTGGAGGCAAAGGGAGTCTCCCCTTACTCTAGAAACTATAATGTTTCTTGGTTATTACCCCCTAGTGGAAATCATAAATCTTTGAAGGTATGCACTGTTCTCTTTCTGAGAAACAAAATGTTCTCTCTATGACATTCACCAGCCCTGGTCCTGGCTCTTACACTGATTATCTATGACTGGACTCGCTACCTTCTCTACCTGGAAAAAACAAACTAGATAGTTTAGAACAGAACTGGTCCTCTCCCCACCCCCATCTTCCCCAAGGAATGGCTGAAGGGATTCTGGGGGTTCTTTTCAACAGTTACAGTGCGGACAATAGAGCTGGAGGGCCGGAGCTGGGGCCAGCCCCCCTCCTTTCAACCAGAAGCACTTCTATTTATCTGTTTCATATATCACTTTTATATAAGTTTTCCTAGAAGAATGGGCTCCAAAGCTAAACACAAAAAAATGTCTGAACCATAGGCCTAGTGGTTTCTGAAATGAAGAGATAATAACCACTAACAATCACTGATTGACACACACTTGACAAACACTCTGCTTGCTTAATGTACTATTTTATATGTTCTCTTTTAAGAGGAGGAAGTTGAAGCCTAGAAAAGGCAGGTAATTTGCCAAAAGTCATATGCCAGTGAGTGACAGGGCCAGGGTTTGAAACCAGGTGTTCTGGTCTCAGAGGAAATGCTCCTGACCACTCTACGCTCCTACATCCCCAGACCTCAGGGGCCAAATCTTGTTCTTTCCAGCTTTACCTATTCAAGAAGTCAATGAATTAGCATGAGATCTGAAGCAATCATACTTTGGAGGCCACCTTGATAATGAAAAGTAGAGACACACAGAAATCTCATGCTGCCTCCACAAGGATTCATTGACCTTCAAGAAAGAGGAACCTTTTGAAGGAACAGGCAATAGGACTTTGGGTGAGACACCTTATCCCTCTGGATAAAATGAGAAGACTGAAAAGACTTGAGAAGTCCTTCCCAAATATGGCATTAGGAATTTAGATTTTTATTTTTAGGAATTTGATTTAAATACTAAATTTGATATTCTCTCATGAATTTCTCTTAGGCATTGCTTTCTCCAGTATCTCCATAAGATAGCTAGGCTCCCTCATGGTGGGTGCACAGCTTAAATTTAAAAAGAAAATTAATTTACACACACTACCTTGAAGATTAAATTCCAAAACCAGTGGAGTAGAAATGGAGAGCTTACAAATGCCATCGGCTAATGAAGGATGTTCACATACCAGTACATATACATTTTTAAAAATTCTCACTAATCAGCTCAAGGAACAGTCAAACATCAAAGTATATCTTACTATGTAAATGGAAAACACCAAAGGTTAGCCAACAAGCTACCTTAAGGACAGGAACCACATCTGCACATTAAAGATTTACACCAAGATCAAAATATATTTTACTACCAAACTTTCTGTGTTATTAAGTTCTGCGACTAAGAGTCACTACAATTAACCTAGCTCAAACTGATTAAAAGGAAGGCTTCTATAATTCATGTTTAATACCTTAATACCTTTATTATAATGTGAGAGGGGAAAATAATCTGGTGTCTTAAAAAGCCATGGCTAGGAGAGGAAAATTTTCCTTATTCTAAATATACCATTGTTAAGAATCTCAACATTCAATACTTGGTACAGAATTGAAGATGTAATTTTTCTAACAGGATCAAGAAACTTGCTGTATGTCCTTTTTCAGGGAATATAAAATAATTTTAACTAAAACATCAGATGCAAATTGTTTTTAAAAATAATCTGAATAACATTTCTTCTTGAAATACAATCAGAGGAAAAAAACTGGGGGAAAAATTCATTAAACAGAAAAAAACTAGAAGGAATTAATTTCCCATTTCAATAGTTTGCCAATTCACCAAGCATGAGGCCCTGTGGAAAACACAAGCCAAATGCCTTGTAAAGGGAAATTTTTTAGGTAGAAAATAATCGGCACAGAGAAAACGTTTGATTTAGTGCTTGTACTGAAAACAGCACATGAAGAGTTCATTATAAGAACGTTTCCCAGGTTTGTTTACCCTACTCCTTGTAACATTTCTGGTTTTTCCACTGGCCTTCTGCAATTGGAAGGCAGGTAAGGCATCCTTACACAGCTCCACAGCAACATTTCTCTAAGCTCACACTTAGGAGGTTTGAATATTCAGTCACACTGGGCCTTCTACAAATAATGGGCATCATTTACTCCGGTTACTTCTCTGACACAGCTGTTACAGAATAAATAGCTGGCTTTATCAAAGGTCTCCAGGTTGGCAACTGGGGAGGTAGCACACATTACTCATTAAGTAGGTTCTCCCTCAAGTGTTTACCACAGACCTTCTACTCTAAAGCTTACTTACTCAAGAATTCAAATAGAATGAAACCATTCGGTTTCAGAATCAAAATGCTGTGAAAATACCGGCTCTTTTAATAAATGTGCAAATGTGGGAAAAACTCGGGCAGTTAGATATTCATTTTTCACAGGCGCTAGCTGGGAGGTGGGGAAGTGAGAGTGTGGGAAGGGGAGAGGATCTTGAGTTTTATAGCAAACCCTCCCTACCCCATCCACCTATACAAACCTCAAGTTAGCCTCAAGGCACTAGCCCATCTCCAAAAAGCCAACAGTGATTTCTCCTGCTTTGCACTTCCCCAGACTTTACAGCAGATAACCCTCTCAGCAGTTCCCTCAGCCACCACCTCATACAGTTATTTATCTGCATCTTGCATGCCAGAGTGGGCCATAAACTTCTCAGGAGCAATATACTGAGTCATAGTCTGAGTTTTTCCTCATAGTTCCTGGCACAATACCATGCACAGAAGGCACTCAATAAATATTTGGGGGGGGGGAATCAATGAACTTAATAGCAGGTAATCAGTCTGTTGTTGAGCTTGATCCTTCCAATGTGTCCTTTGATTTAACAAAGTCCCCCAGTAAGAACACTATTCTTTCTTCATTTCAATAACTAAGAATTACTCTTTAACCTGGGGGCAAAAATGCCACTAACCCCCTGAACATTCTAAGGAGGGGAATTAGAAATTTTAAGCTGCACTAAATTCCAGAAAAAGTTCTATGAATTCTCTTAAACCCACACATGTCAAAGCTACTACTGGGTCATACTGAACGTAACAGTTTTTGATCCATGTTTCCAGATCCACTGCATAGGTGTTTCAAGAATGCCCTATCCAGGAACGCTGCTGTACATTTTGAATAAAGGATTAGCTAACGTCAGGCCAAGCGGTCTTCTTTCAATTGTTGATGTAAACATTGAGCCTCAAGAGATTTTTACATTCATTCAACTTAAACATTCTATCAGAACAGTAATTAACAACCCGGCTATCCTCCCGAAGTGTCATCTTCTTAAACTGTGTTAATTGGCCCTTCACTATCTCTGTTTCAACACAGAGGGGAAAACTCGGCGCACAGATAGTTCTGCCACAAATGCAAAGACCCCGGAGCCTCCCGGAAACACCACCCAGAACGTCTGCGGACACCCACAGCTCCACCAGGCCCCGGTCCGCGGCTACTTACAGGGTCACTTTAGTGGTCACTGTCGACCTGCCCGCACCGAAATGGTGCCTGGGCTTCAAGCCGTCCAAGTCAGAGCCACCGGTCGATCTGCCCAGCTCTTTGCTTCGACTACCTTCTCCCCGGCTGTCTAAGTGGTTGGGGAACAGGCCCCTCTTGTGCTCGGGCTTGATCTCTGGCAGCAGCGAGCTGCTCTTGACGGTGAGCTCGCGGGGGACGACCCGGGCCGCCTCCTCCCCGTTGTCCCCCGCGGTGCCCTTGGCGACGGGATCGGGCGCTGGCGCCCTCTTTGGGGGGGACTCCTTGGCGGGAGCCCGAGGGCCGCCGGCAGGCGAGGTAGGCGCGGCCTCGGGGACGCGGCTTTTGCCCCTCCTCTTGGTGGGGGACGAGGACGGCGGCGGCTGTTTGCCCCGGTCGGACTCCCCGCGGAGCGGCCCCCTGGAACCGGGGCTGGACTTGGACTCCGCGCCCGCAGCGGAGGCAACGCCCCCGTCGGGGGCCGCCCTCGGAGATTTCACTTTCTTTTCCGCAGAGCCGTTCTCCGTGGCCGCGTTTGGCGCCACCTCGTAGTCGAACACCGCGTCGTCGTCGCCCGCGCTCTCGGGCAGCGGCGTGTCCGCCCCGGGGGAGTCGGTGGATTTCTGCGACCTTCTCCGCCTGCCCGACCTGCGGCCGCCCGACCTTTTCTCCATATCGTTAGAATCGCCGCAGTCTTCTGCGCCCGGGGTAATCGCGCCCGGCTCGTCCACCTGTGCCACCTCAGTCTTGCTCAAGTAGATGTCCAAAGTTAACACGGTGGCGGGGTGGGCGCGCTCGCCGGGCCGGCCCTGTCGCCCTCGGGGCCCGGCTTTGCCGTCTGCCTGCGCCGAGTCGGAACAGTTCCCCTCGCCCTCGGCCCGGGGGCCACCTGGCGGAGCGGACGCGTCCTCAGGGGGCTCCAGAGAGCCTGCCCCGGCACACACACTGGGGGCTCTGTCAGCGGCCTCGCCTCGCCCCCCCGCAGGCCGCTCCCCGGTGGGCGACCCCAGCACACCCCTCGCACCCTGGGCTGTCTCCTGCTCGCAGCCAGCGCCGGGGGAAGCGTCCTCCCCCGGACTGCCAGCCGGCGTCTCTGCGTTCCCTTGCCTGGAGGAATTCTCAAGTGAGGAATGCAGCTGCTTGGCAGCGGTGGTGGCACCTGGGAAAGACTCTCCCTCTGCCTCCAGAGGTTCTAATTGGAGTGACTCACTCTCCCGGCACTGCTGCACAGCCGCCGCACGGCTGCTCGTGGAAGGTGACAGCTCGGCGTCGCGGGGGGCTACCCGCACGCGGGTCTCGGCGTGCTCCTCCGACTCCCGGGGCTGCTCCTGCGGGGAACCCTCCTCGCACGTGTCTTTCTGCTTTGGTTGGCTGCCCTGGGGTTTACTCTTATTCTCTCTTTCCGGGAGTTTGGAAGAGGTTACATCTTTGGGAGACACTGATTTGGCATCGGAGCTGGCGGGACCCTCTAACCCGTTTCTGCTGGTCCTTCTCCTTCCAGCCGTGAACAGATTGCCAAGTTTTCCCAAAACTGGCTTCCTTTTGTTTTCTTCTGGTGGTTGTGCTCTGGACTGGAAAACAAAAGGGGTTGGGGGAGAGAGAAACTATGAGAATCTGGTTTTCCCCCTCCTTAGTAGTAAGTACATTGCAGAACTACAAGCCAAAATGGTAAGAAACCAGTCTAACTGAAAATTAGAGAGTTGTGTTTTTGTTACATTTATTCCAACAAAATAAACTCAGATTTTCAAATTTTTCTTAAGCCGCATCTATGTTAGGTGCTACTTGGAATAACAGTTCCTTTAACTATAATTCTTGTGTTTTAAAGGAGAATTCAGGCGGTCCAAATAATCATATATTCAAAATAAACAATCCCCAGGTCTCTCTAGCTTTTGCCTTTTTACCTTCTTCCTCAATAAAGATGCAATTTCAAAACAGCCATGCGTGACTACAGGGCAGCAGTAAACACACTAAAGTATCTTAAAGATTTTATTTATTTAAGAGAGAGAGAGGGAAAGAGCCGGGGTGGGGGGACAGGGGCAGAGGGAGAGGGACAAGCAGACTCTCCGCTGAGCAGGGAGCCTCCACGCTGGGCTGACCCCAGGCAGGACGGCAGCTCCCGACCTGGGCCGAAGTCAGACGCTCAACCAACTGAGCCACACAGGAGCCCCTAAAGTATCTTAAAGGAGAGAGTTGTTTGTTTTGGAACACCGCCCTTTTTATAAGAAGAAAGGAAAATGAGTAAAAAGTTCTAGCACTCTTGTCTAGAACAGGAAGAAGCCACCTGGGTGTAACACAACTGCAAATGAAAACTCTTTAGAAAACCAGGATTCGAGCACCTGGGCCGGCGGGTAGCCAGGCTAGTGGTTCCCGGCGGGCCGGGCCCGCACTTCTCCAATGGGAGAAGTACGCGGGCATTCAAACGCCAGCTGGTCCCCCTCAAAGCGATGCGGCCGCTCTGGAGCTCACCCGAGAGGCCTTTCCCCCGCGGGGAGCTCCTAGGAGTGCAAATACTGGGAGTACCTGGAGGAAGGAGGGCGAAGGTGGAGGGCGACCACGGTCGCATACCAGCCTCTCCGGCCGGGGGTGGGGTGGGGGGGCGCCGAGAGACCGGAGCGCACCTGGCTCTGCCCACGCCGACCTCAGCCGGAGGCCCGTCCCTCACCGCCCCGCAGGGCTTCAGGCGCGAGCCCAGGAAGCCGACCCACCCGTGGGAAGGGGTCCGGGTCGCCCGCGTCGTTCCGCACGGATTCGGGGAACGGAAAAACGTGCACCTCCTACATAGCCTGGAGCCAAACGGCCCGCACCTGGTGCCCGCGCCGGACGCGGAGGCGGCTCTGAACTAATCAATAAGAGCAAACCTGCCAGTGGGCGCTGCGGCGCCCCGCGGTTTGCCTGGAGAGGGGGTAGGTGAGGGCCCGGGGCAGGCAGGAAGAGGAGGAGGCCGTCCTAGGAAGGGGTAGGCTCCTAAGGGAAGGCGGCGTGCTCAGCGTGACGAACCCACTGAAACCAGGACCACACGTGTGGCTACAATAACCCAAGAATTACCTCTTCCACTTAAAACCTGGGAGCTAGCTTGAGCCCCAACTTTCCTGGAAGGCGAACATTCAGGGCAGTTTTTACAATATTGACTGTTTACAGAGAGATTTCTGAATCACTGTTCAAAGCAGCTCCATTTCCTTTGCGTTATATGCCGCCAGTGGACTTTGGAAATGGTGGGAAATAGGAAAGACTGTAAGATAAACCACGGAAATAAACATGGTCAACAAGCATTTATTGAGACAGCTCCGGCAGGCAGTGTAACATGTAATTCTGCGACAGCCTGGCTCCGACGCAAAGCGACGAAGGGGGGCGGGGGTAAGACAATAAAGTCAGGATCAAACCCAAGTCCTCAGCTTCCAACACGTGCTCCTTCAGCTCCACCACGGCGACTCCTTTCAGAGGACGGGGAGGTGCAGAGACAGAGTCAGCCCAGAGGAAGAGGTTGTATGCAGGCCATACACCCCCATAATCGGCTCCTGAGGAAGTGCTCATGAACCACATTTACTGACAAGCCCTGAGTGATTCTGTTGCTTTGAGAAGCACCTGGCGGGAGCTTTGGAACTAGCTAGCTGCTGCATGAGGAGATGGGCCCGTGCTGCAGCCACTGGGAGCTTTTGTGACTTAACTGATACACTTCTAAACTCTAGTCAGATTTTGATTAATAATTCAATCCCACAATGGTTATATAAATAATATAGGAAGAATTCACGGTGTGATTTAAGAAGAAAAATAAACATTCCAACTACCTAAGTAATATATTTGGATTCTTACTCTAAGTCAAAGGTATTACATGATTTTTAAACATAGTTTATGCTCACTGAGCCCTTCTTAGGCGCTAGACATTTGCAAAGAGATTTACATGGAATCCTATCTAATCATCCTAACAGCCCTTGAGGTAGGTACTCTTCTGATGCCCATTTGCCAAGGTTTCTTACCCCTGCCCAAGGTTCCACCAGCCAGTAGTCTTTTTAAAAGATTTTTTAAAATTTTTATTTATTTGAGAGAGACAGAACGAGTGGGGAGGAGAGGGAGAAGCAGACTCCCCACTGAGCAGGGATCCCGATGAGGGGCTCGATCCCCAGACCCTGGGATCATGACCTGAGCCACCCAGGCGCCCCACCAGTAGTCTTTCTAACTCTGGAGATGGAGCACTTTGTCTCTGCTGCGTGGACAGGCCTTCAAACATATTCTAAAGAAGTACCCAGGAAGAAACGGTTGAGTCTTGTTGGTTCAATTTTAGCCTGTGTCAAAGGAAAACCATTAAGTGTATGTATTACTCTGTCCAGCCAATCATGTTGCAATCCATTTTTCCCATGGGGTTGAAAGGTGCCTGATCAGCAGTCCTCTCTGCCTCAGTGCAGGCATTTTTTTTTTTTTTCATTTTTGGCTATAGCTGCTTTTTACAAAACCGGTTGCTTTTTGTAACTCGGCCTCATCAACTTACTTGACTCCTCCTGCCCTCAGAAGGGCAGCCAGTTTATCACCTGCCAGGCTGCTGTTTTGTGTATTGAATTTCCTAGAATTGTAGAGCGTTGTCTGTTTATACATGAATGTTCACAGCAGTTTCATTAATAATTGCCAAAAACTGGAAACAGCGTAAATGCCCATCAATGGTGAATGGTGAAACAAATTTGGTACATCCATACAACAGAATACTACTCAACAAAAAGGGCCAAACATCTGAAGCATGTAATGACATGGATAAATCTTAAAAATGTTATGCTAAGTGGAAGAAACCAGACTCAAAATGTTACATTCAGCATGGTTCCATTGATATGCTATTCTAGACAATGCAAATCTAATATATAATCATAGAAAGTAGATCAGTGGTTGCCTGAGGGTAAGGAGGGGGTGGATGGGTGCAGTGTGATTGGAAAGAGGCACAAGGGAACTTGGGGGTAAAGGTAATGTTGTATATCTTAATTGTGGTGATAGTTCACACATGTACGTACCTTTCAAAACTCATCAAACTGTATACTTAACATGGGTACAATTTTTATATATAAGTTATATCTTAATAAAGTTGGTTCAAAAATAAAACTTTCCCATGAGAAACAATCCATCTGGATCAGGTGCCCATTTCAGAGTTCTTAGTTAATGGGAGCCTCGAGTCATTTTAAGAGCTAGGTCCTCATTTACAGGGGAATGCAGCCTTCCCCCAGGAGACAGGTCCCTGGGCATCTCCAGCATATCTCTACGCAAGGCACTCTGAGCAGAGTTCATTCGAAGTAAAGTTCACAGTCATGTCTTTGAGAAACACCCCTTCTTAAAACAGGACGTAGATTTCTTTTCAGCCAGGAATTTTTCCTTTCCAGTGTTCATAGAGGAAGAATGAGCATGGCAGATGGACAATGAAAAACTAGATGGCCTGCAAGTACAGAGTAGGGATCTTCTTAAGTAGGAGCCTTTGCACCTGGAGTGCTAAAGGTAGGATGGGACTCAGCACCTACTCACTCAACCTCCACCACAATCTGTCAGGAAGGGGAGTGGTTTGCTAGGAGGCATGAGGGCCAATCACCCTTCTTCCTGCTCTCCTAGGCTCCTCCCCAGGCTCTCCTCCCTGCTGGGTCAGGGTCCTGAGTGTTCTTGGGCTGGGTGTTCAGACTACAGCAGAGCCCTGCAACCTAAGACCGCCTTTGCAGTTAACTCTTTCCGGTGTACTCTCTGCCCGCCTTATTTAAGGCAGCCGGCCTACCTCACTGTGCAGAATTTGCACTTGGAATCCTCGGTCACTCCCGCCCAATGGGGAAGAGTGCAGTTCACAACAGCTCTACTTCAGAGATCGTCCATAGGTCGTGTGCTAGGACTTGTTTTAGTGCTCTTGTTGGTTAATATGAAATGTGGCTCGTTAGGGGCGTGTGTAAGCATGGAGGACGAGCCCATACTCCAGCGGAGCACGGGCTGCAGAGCTGTGCTTGATTCCCGACCTTATGCAGCAGCGCCTGCTATCCGCAGCGGCCGCTGAGTAAATTTCAGAGTAATTTAGTGTAATTTCAGAGATCTCGGCAATCCTCTCAACTAGGGGGGAGCAAAAGGCCAGGAAATACAGGATAAATTGTTAATACACTACAAATTGCTAACATACGAAAATGTCTGGACATACAAGTAAAATAGTGTGCTTAACTCCCCCGCGATCCCCCTCGCCCACCCCCAACCACCTGATTGCCTATTGGAGTCTTTGCTTTAAATTTAGAAGTACTTCACCTGAAATCAGATTTGGAGGTTGAAGAAAAATATGTTGAGCATATTAAATGAAAATGTAATTAACATACTGTTTAAAAATAAGTCCTTCATGTGTTTCCCACCTTTTGGGGATTATAAGTGGAATATAAGCCCCTTAAGAGCAGGAAAAATGTCCTGTCTGCATTCCCAACACTTAGCACAGGGACTTAGAGCTAGCAGTGGACATAAAGTATTTGCTGCTACTGGAATTAGTAACATCCCTTCTCCCTTCCCAAAGGGAGTTACCAACACTCTTGGAGATAAGTAGAAACATGATTAGGTCTACCCAAAACCAAAACAGAATGGAAATCTTTTTTGCCCAAGACTTAGTGTGGTCAAGAATCTGCAGCTCTATTCTGCCCATGTGAGGATGCTGCAGGGCAGTGTGGCTCCTTGCACACAAACTTCCATTTCTTCAGGGTTCCTGCTGGCTACCAGCCCAAACCTGACTCGAGAAAGCAGGTCAAGATATTTTTACATGCGGCGCCTGAGTGGCTCAGTTGGTTAAGCAACTGCCTTCGGCTCAGGTCATGATCCTGGAGTCCCTGGATTGAGTCCCGCATCAGGCTCCCTGCTCGGCAGGGAGTCCGCTTCTCCCTCTGACCCTCCCCCCTCTCATGTGCTCTCTCTCTCTCTCTCTCTCTCATTCTCTCTGTCTCAAATAAATAAAATCTTAAAAAAAAAAGATCTTTTTACATGTACTCACATGTGCCTCCTACTAAAGCGGGCACATTGATGTACAAAAGTAACTTTTTTTGCAACACTTGTGATTCCCTAAGCACTCACTATGATTTCTTAAAAAAAAAAAAAGATGCCTTTAATTAAAGTAGCTCCTTCAGTTCAGCCATGATGAGGAATGAGTCTAATGCACATTATTGTAAATGATAGGATGGCATATTACTTTGATAACACCTTAGGTTCTCAACAGGTGTATATGTGTTTGCATTGGGGAGAAGTTTTTTTATGCATAGGTTTTTTTAAAAAATCATTTTAGTTGTGTGGCTTAAAAAATAAAGGGATTTAAGTACTTCAACTTTCAAAAACCTTTCAACTTTTTTTTTTTTTTAAGTAGGCTCCATGCCTAACATGAGGCTTGAACTCACGACCTGAGATCAAGAGTTGCACACTCCACCCACTGAGCCAGCCAGGTGCCCTACCCTTCAATTTTAAAAAGTAAAAACAAAGTTTAGCAAGTTCCATTCGATAAGCAAGAAATACTTTCAAAACATGTGACGATGAAAGAATAAAGAGGGAGAGTGGGGAAGGGGAGGGGGAGAAAAAGGAGAAATAGTCAAAGTCGGAGGGACAATCTGATGTAGAGAGTTGGGATGCAAGAAAGAGAAACACACAAAAAGCAAGAAAGACTTTCATGAGGAGGTACTACCCTTTTCTTACAACTTCCAGGATGTTCATACTAAAGACTTTTAGAATGAAAATCAAAATCACGTTTTTCCATGGTATGCGTGCAGCAGATAAATCATCCCAGCCCCAGAACCTCAGACAGACGAAGGTACATTTAAGGGAGGATCTAGAGATGGATCCCTGATGGTACAGACCTAGATTGGAATAGGCATTTCAAATTACCTACTCTTCTCCCTCTCTTTCCATTTTGTGTTTTTTTTTCTTTTCAGTATTGTTTGTGCTAAATATGGCCCACCCCCCAAAAAAAACACATGCACACACACACACACACACACACAAATATACAAAATGTAAAATAAGAAATATTCACATAAATAAACTTTGACCTATTGAGCACTCAAACTTTTCATTTTAACTTTTTAAATAAATATTTTTCTTTTATGTGTTATACAGTTTCCTTCCCTCAGAGTATACTAAATATGATGATTCTGGAGACAGAACTATGGACCTCGGTTATTCCATTTGTGCTGTTATAATGCTTTCTTCCAGGGCTGGTACAATGATTGAAGACTAAGGTTGCACTAAACGACCCACAGACTGTAACATGTTTAGTAACAAGCAGGCCTTTTGCCAAAAGACACGTGAAATTACTGCATTCAACCATTTTTGATCTACGGTCTGACTTCATACGGTGCAATCAATAATACTTTACATTAGGCCTTCAGAGCCTCTCTCCGCTGTCATGGCTCCCCTGTCTCTCAAGAGGGATGCTTACTTTGCCCTGCACTGTTTCCAGTACTTGTCAGCACTCCCAATGCCCACCCCACCCTATTTCTATGGCTCATTCTTGTCCCCCCCCCCTTTTTTTTTAAATCTCTTCTCTGTCCCTTCAACTTCAGGTGATATGTACTTCTCTACTTACCACCACAATATGTTTGGTCTTTTTTCTTTTCTTTTCTTTTTAAGATTTATTTATTTATTTGAGAGAGAGAGAGAGAGAATGTGCACACAAGTGGGGGGAGGGACAGAGAGAGACAGTCTCCAGCAGACTTCTGCTGAGCACGGAGCCTGACTCAGGACTTGATCTCGAGACCCTGAGATCATGACCTGAGCCAAAATCATGAGTCGGACACTCAACCGACTGAGACACCCAGGTGCCCCTGTTTGTTTTTTTCTCATGCTTCAAGCCACACAATGATCACACCCTGTTGTATAAAATCATGGGTATATTACTGGGTCAATGAAGTGACAGCCTGGCTTGTTCTAACTTTCAAGTTTAACAGTGCCCTGAAACAGAGGCATTATTGAATATGAAAGCCATCATTCATGAAATAGTTAAGTGTTCATTATTCCAAAAGTATTTTTTGCTCCTCCAAAGGGTATAACGAAGAAGCAGAGTTTCTTTTGAAAAGTAGACTCCCAGTTCCAGTTAAGATTTGACCTTAGGACATTCACTGTTTGACAGAAGCAGAGTGAAACCAAATTATTTAAAGCCACAGACACTTGATCAATCAGAAAGGAAGATAAAATCATAGAGTGTTTAAATTGTGGGATCATTTAATTCATTCATTCCACTCATCATTATTGAGAGTCTGCTTTGTACCAGAATTTTCTCCTTACCTTAAAGAAGCAAACCATAACCCAAGGAGTCTAAGTAATGTTCCTAATACACAACTCAGGCTTTCTAAAAGTTCAGTAATTTTTCCCATTTGAGGTTATCATACATCATAGAAAAATAAGATTTTATTTACTAGAATATGATTTATACACCACTTTTATAATGTCTGACTGCATCCAAATAGTAGGTCACGCCTGTGGGACATGCTTAGTCCTAGGCTTTGCAATACAAAAATGGACATGATAGAGTCAACAGCAGGTAAGCTCTCACTTATTATGGCATGCTGTCTTTAGAATCAGGGAACTCTGTAAACAGTGGATATTTTTGTTTGCTCATCCTTCCTCACCCTTCTCTGTGCCCCAAGCCCTTGACCATGATGGAATATAGAAACTGACTCCCTTACCCTTTGGCTTTGGTTTGGTTCAGCCAGTGGAAGGCACTGATGGGAAATCAACGGGGGGACTGGGGTGAGGTCAGGTGTTTTCCACCCACCCCCTTCTCCTCATTGTGCTCTGGGCTGGGTGTGAGCAGGGTTGACCATGGCTTCTGTCTGTCAGCCTTCCCGGCAGCCATACTTCTCTCCAGTTCCCAGTGACTGCTTCCCCCTCTTTCCCCTTCAGGCTTAGGATGGGAAGGAATGGTCTCAACTGGTGCCCGCCGGGGAGTGATTCACTATCCTTTGCTTGGGGTAGTACCGGGTTCTGTGGGGCAGGACGAATTTTGAGAGATTTCTTTAAGAAAAAGAACCCCAAATTCTGGATTACGATTTAGGGACAGGATTTTGGAAGAGGCCAGGTGAGCAAAGAACTGGAAAGCTTAAGCTTCTTTCGCTTCTCTTGGTTTCCTTAACATCTTTCCCACAGTTTGTAAATAGTCCCTCATTATTTTCCTCAATTCCCCGGGTGCTCTGTTCCCTGTGCTGGGATCCTCACTGATACCGCATGCCTGATTATGGGTAACAGGTAACTCACAATGTTTCTCTATGTGTAAATTGAACAGAGTTTGACCAACTTTTTCTTTTTCTCCCAAAGGTTAAGATAACTACCACGCTGGAGTATTTGCTTCATGGTAGAGATATTGAATCCTAATTTGGTGAATTTTTTTTTCCCTATGCATAATGTGTAATTAAGAGGAGACTGAAGAATTTGAAATTTATAGCACAGTATTTCTTAGTACCTCCTGGACTGTATGTCTATCTCATTTAGCATAATCAAATCACCAACTAGTTATTTCCTAAACTGGGGTGAAGAAGCTTAGCCAGACTGGAAAATGGAAATATGCTCACTGTGAAGTAGTCAAATTGGTTCTATTGACCCAGAACCAAAAAAACATGTTCTTTATGCAATTTAAAAGAATGACTTGCACAATTGCTCATGTCAAAGATCAAGAATAAGGACTTCAACACAGAGAACAGGCTGGTGGTTACCAGAGGAGAAGGGGTGAGGGTGAGCTAACTGAGTGAAAGGTCACAACTCTATGGTGACGTGCAGTAACTGGAGTTACAGTAGGTATAACTTTGTAGTGTATACAAATAGCGAATTATAATGTACACCTGAAACTTATACAATTAAAAAAATAAGTCCTTTAAACACAAGAAAACTATCATTGGGTCTCAGAATCCAAGTACTCCAATCCCAGGGGATAACTTCCAGTTAGGTCATCCATATATAAATGACATGATGAGGGAGATAAGGAATAAATTGGGAAGGAGAGCGGGAAGCAGCCCTGGAGAGGTCTGTCGCAGCATGCCTGGCTCCCCCCACCGGGCACAGCTAGCAGTCAAGTCCACGGTAAGGTGAGGGAGGCCAGGAAGAGAGAAGGAACCTGGAGGTGGCATTTCTACAACACAGCACTATGGACCCTAGGCTGTCTCTGAGACTTCTAGTGACCTTGAGACTTAAGGTTAATTTAACCACATTGAAAAGCCTCTCCAACACAGCACTATGGACCCTAGGCTGTCTCTGAGACTTCTAGTGACCTTGAGACTTAAGGTTAATTTAACCACATTGAAAAGCATGGCAGGAAATAATGGAGTTATTTCTAGAAACAAAATGGAACAATCTTCATCTTTCCAATTAATATATATTTTCCCCCAAATTTCTGTTTTCCATAATTTCTAGTGAGAATTATTGACTTCCTGGCAATACATTCCAAACTAAGAAGCAGAGTGCATGCTTTCATGAAAAGAACTCAGGAATATTACTATGTAGGGATCAAATCATTCATCCTTTCAAAATATTCCTCATCTGTCATACAGGATTATTGAGAAATTCACCTGAAATGATATACATGAACGTGCTGTGGAAAGCACAAATTGTCCTAAGACAGTGGTGGCTGGCATAATTGATGGTCTGATATTTTGCTGATGTTTCATGGCCCAAGTTTAAATTACAAAAACTAAGTAAATAGTAAGATTACTTTATGATTTTCAGTTGCTGAGTTGGAGATGAGAACAGCCATATCAGATGCAGTTCCTATAAGAGTTAGCATGTCTGCAGAACGTGGCATGTCATTCACTGCTTATGAGTGCTCACCTTTGATGGGTCATGACCAGAATAAAGAAAACAAACAGAAGTCTACCCTTTCTTTTTTTTAAGCTTTTCTCCCCCCAGATCATAGTGTATGAAAGAAGATATGCAACTAGGTAGAGTGGACACTGTTGGGTCATGTTGTGTGAAATAGAACCTCACTTTCTATAACCTTATCTTCCTTTCTTTTCCTTCATAGCACTCATCATTACTTGAACTGTGCTTTGTACTGAGGCTTTGCCATCTTTCTTTATGGAACATAAGCTGCATGAGTACAGGAATGTAATTTTGCTTACCACTGTGTCCCTAACCCTTTCTCAAGGCATGGTATGCTTAGGCACTCAAATATCTGTCCAATGAACACATCAACCATATTTTCCAGAAATCCCTTACTCACCCACCTACCAACAAGCAAGAGCCAGACAACAGTGCATAGTAGAATGGTAAGTAGTTTGGGGGCAATGAATTGTTCCTTAAGTCCTCAGTGAAGAGCATCAGACGAGAGCAAAGGCCTGTCTTAGCCTCAGTCCCCTTCTCAAATGATTCTTCCCCAAATCCAGTTTCTGAAATACTCATCCTCTGGATTTTTTGAGGATTAACTGAAATGTTTGTAAAACACCTAGCACAGTCTCTGGGGAAGAGATAGATGGAAAAAGAAAACTTAAAAAAATAAAAAGAAATACATATTCATATTTGAAAGTCAGAATATACAAACAAGAACAATGCAGAAAATATAAAGTAGCCTTAATTTTTCCTTCCCAAGATACCACTATTATTATTTTTGTCTTCCCGGTTCTTTTTCAGGGCATTAAATACCGTTTGAGATAAGCTTTTTGGTATATCGTTCTTCACTGAATTCATGCCAATAAATATACTTCTGAAGTAATTTTTTAAGAAGATTTTATTTATTTGACAGAGAGAGAGATAGCAAGAGTAGGAACACAAGCAGGGGGAGTGGGAGAAGGAGAAGCAGGCTTCCCGCTGAGCAAGGAGCCCGATGTGGGGCTCGATCCCAGGACCCTGGGATCATGACCTGAGCCAAAGGCAGACGCTTAACGACTGAGCCACCCAGGCACCCCTAAAGTAATATTTTTAATGGTTACATTGAATTCGATCCTGTTAATGTACTACAATTCCTAGTTGGTTATTTATGTTATTTTCAGTGCACTGCAGTGTGCAGAAAGCATATCTATTGCTTTCTCTACACATATTCTTAATTATTTCTGTAGGATACGTTCCTAATTAGTAATCAAGGGAACGAAAAAGAAAAACCACAATGAGATACCTTTACACACCCATCAGATTGGAAAATTATTACAAAGAATGATAATTCCAAATATAAGAGAGGCTGTGGAGAGATAGAACTCTTCTACACTGGTGCGTGGAATGTAAATGGGCCCTACTACTTTGGAAAACACTGCAGCATTATCTGATAGATTTGAAGAGAGGTACGTCCTATGAGCAAGCAATTCCTCTCTTCAGTACACTCCCTAGAGCAGCAATTCCCAGAATTTTGGCTTCAGAACACCTTGACCCTCCTAAAACTTAAGGACCCCAAGAGCTTTTGTTTAGATAGGTTATATCTATCAACATGTATCTGGTCAGAAATTAAAGCTGAGTCATAAAGCCCAACTATAGTCAGGACACCTTCTATTAGCCAGCAGAACAAGACATCCTTCCACATCATGTTGCTTCTGGATCTCCACTCTACACTCATGATAGCATGACAGTGATGGGCAAATAATATCTCAGCATTGTTATGAAAATAGTTTTGACATTACAGTCATCCCCAGAAGATCTCGGGAACCCCCAAAGATCCCCAGACCTCACTTTGAGAACTGCTGTCCTCCAGAAGCTCATGAACATTGTTCAGAAGAAGTGCACAAGAATGTTCACAACAGCATTGCTTGTAATAGCTCCCAACAGAAATAGACCCAGACCCCATCAAGAGTAAAATGAGTAAGTTAATTGTGGTGCATTCATAGGATAGAATACTCTGCAGCAATATAAATGAGCGAACATAGTTGCACACGACCAATGGTTGAATTTTATAAATAGAAGTTGATCATAAGAACCCAGACACAAATGAGAACACAGTATATAATTCCATTTATATGAAAGTCAAGAATAGGAAACCTGGTTTGCATTGTCTTGCGATATATTCATAGATGTATACTGAAAAGTGGAGATGTGATGCTTATAACAGTTAAATTGGTGGTTACTGCTTATGGTAGAGATCCTATATGTAAAATTTTGATATTTTATTCATCATAGTTTTTTTATATTAACTTATTTTTCAGTAAGTTCAAATATTTTCAATAAATTCAAAATATTGTAATAAAATATTACATTCAAATATTACTTGAATGTAGTATTTTTAAAGATTTATTTTTATTTGAGAGAGAGTGGGGGAGGGGCAGAGGGAGAGGGAGAGAGAGAATCCCAAGCAGACTCCACACTGAGCACAGAACCTGATGAGGGGCTCGATCCCACAATCTTGAGATCACGACCTGAGCTGAAACTAAGAGTCAGACGTTTAACTGACTGAACCATCCAGGCACCCCTTGACGGCTGAGTTTCTTGGCACCCCTTAAACTTTGCTCCTGAGGCAAGTGCCCCACTCCCCTCACCCTTGTACTGGCCCTGGTGGTGAGGGAGGAGGGAGGGATTACCAGAGAGGCCCACAGGAGACTTAAGACAGGGCAGCAATGTGCTACTTCCTGACCTGTGCTTAGTTTTATAGATGCTTGTTTTATAATTATTCATTATACTCTACATTTATATTTTATACATTTTTCTGATGTGTGTATATTTTACAATAACTAGGTAAACATGCATTTCTTTGCTTTCTAAATGGCACTGAACACATCTTATATACTTACTCTTTTATTGTTCCTTCTTTGTGATTTATTTCAGCTAATATTTCTTAAGAACCTACCATGACCCAGGTACCTCATAACAGTCTGGTGAGGTGGTAGCTGTCATCCTCATTTTGCATTTAAGAAAACTGTGGTGTGGAAAGTGATTTGTTCAAGGTCACACAGAGCTTGTGGGACCAGAAGATGCTTGATGATGTTTGTGCCATTTCTCTCCTTCCATTTCCTACTCTGTTCCTTTTGGCTGCATTTGACACACACTCTCACTCTCTCTCTGTCTCTCTCTCTCTCTCTCACACACACACACACACACACACACACCCCTAAACAAGATCTGGGAGAAACCAGGAAGGTCACTTTAGAAAGAGCTGAGCAGCAAAGTGTGCTGCTAAGGAAGGTGGGGAGGAGGAGCAGGTGAAGGCCCGGGAGTGGACAGTGAAGACCCAGGAGGAGGGGCTGGATGGACAGCCCCAGGGGAGCCCAGAAAACAACATCAGAACTACCAAGTTGGGGAGGAGTTCAAACTTTAACTCACCAGGGCCTATCAAGGGATGGATTTTCATTCAGCATCTACTATCTTGTTCTATTCTCTGGATCTTCTGGTCCTTCCACTCCTTTTCTACCCTCAGAAAGATCCCCCTGATTTCTGGTCCCACAGAATTTGCTCTTGTTCCTCACTCCCTCTACTAGCCCTGGTCTTGCGGGACTGGGACTGTGTGGATGCTGGGCATGGGAAGTCCATGAGAAAGGTGCTGTTCCTTCAGTTTGAAAAAATAAAGCATTTCATCACCTCTCACCACTCTGTTTCTGGCAGGCAGCGTGAGCCTCGGATGCCTTCTCTCTGCCTTGGCTTGCACGTTTGGATTGCGTTTTGCAAACACTACTCCTGTACAGGCTTGAGGAGGACAAGTCTGTGCACCTAGGCTGAGCACTGCCCTAATCCTCATTATGCCTGGAGACACAGGCAGCAGGTTCCTGCCCATTTCAACATTTGAATTCAAATTAAAATGTGGTCTCACTAGCCAGGACACCATTAGGACCTGCAGTGTCTCCCATGCACCTTTATCTCATATCAGAGAAACTCAAGGGAGAAACAAACTTCAGGATCATCAGCCCGGCCAATAACCCTCCTCTCCCAGCTCTCTCCCACCCCACCCCAAGGCTTCCTTACCAAGGTACGTAGGCTATGCTTAAATTCATCTGCTTAGTACATTTTTAGATATTTACAATTATCTTAATAAGGTGGTTAACCAAAATATCAGAAATTTCACTTACTCAACTTAAAATGCTTCTGGAAGGCTCATAGTCATATTGCCCTTAAGCCAAGAAGTTTAATTTTTTTTAATCTGGCAAATCATTTTTGAAAAGTATTTCTTACAAAACACAGGTACTTATTCTGTTAAGATTTCAAGAGGAAGATTAGAAACTCATATCTTAGCGTAAAGACATTTGTCAGTATAGTTATTAAGCCATTGTGTCTGGCCTATCCAAAGATAGGGGCCAGTGTGAAATATTAACAAAGAAAACAGCAATAATGTCCAACACTTACTCAGGGCTTCATATTTACGCCTTCATGATCAAACTAGTGAAGCAAAGTCTAATAGACATTACATAAACTTCTTTTTCTTAAAAGTTTACAAGATTGCTTTTTTCTCATAACTTATTTAAAGCCATAGTATTTCTCGAGTGACAGGTTGTAAGAAGCCAAGTCTGTCCCATAAATTTCTGTGTCCTAATAAAATCTCGTTTGGGGAAAGTATGTGCAATACATAATAGCTTGTTATGGGGACAGGCTGGTAAGAGAGGAGCCGACACCCACTGAAGAACGCATTTGAAAGGTAACCTACATTTTAAAAGAATGTGTAATAGAGTTCTACCATCTTCTGCCATGAAGAAAAATAAAAATCAATCCTTACTCTCAGTGTAATGTTTCCCAACCAGTTTCTTCAGAAGGGCTGGACATCAGTTTCCCTTTCAAATTTGGGAAAGGGGCGGGGGGAAAAAGGATGTGTTGAACTCAGGGGAAAGAACAGATTAACTGAGTTAACAACAGCTCTATAAAATTGGCTGATGGAACTAACTCAAATATATTTAACGAGAGTAGCTTGTCAATGATGACCTGTGATATATTCAAGAACCTAGGAAAAGGCAGACTCAGCAGATCACATATGAGGCATTTTCATTTCAACTTCAAGCCAAAGCCTCTGAAATACTCAGCCTCCCATTATATCCCTTCTACTCACAATGGCTTAAGATTTTTGAACCCAGAAAATTTGCCAGCTCTAGACAATAAACACATTGTGAAGTTAATTGATGTCATTAATAACAATGCCATACAAATTAAAAACAACTTCTTAGTCCATGAAGAGATAACAAAACTTCAGTTAGTTTCTTACCATGATGTTGCTTCTGTTTTGCTTTCTATGGAACCACGAAGAGGATGTGGGAAATGAAATGTCGTTGTGCTGGCATACCCAGTGTCAATCTTCTTCCTTCTCAGGAGAGCTTGGTCTAGTCCTCCTCCACCCAGTCTACCCTGGATAACTCTCACCAGCTCACCTTCGGGCCCGGCCGCTGTCTCCCCGACCCAGAGCTGAATGACAGATGCTGACTGTTTACGCGAAAAGCATATTTAATAAGGGTGTGTTTGATTCAAGAGTTGAAAGGGTTAAAGAGGTGCGCCCTTTTTTGGGTGTGACACTGAACCCACACTGCTGAAAAGACAACAGAAGAAGCAGTCGGTAGTTTGGGGAAAGTAACCCTGTGTGCGTTAAGTTATGTGGAAAACCTGACTGCAGGAGACGGGAAGCAGATAGAGCGAGAAGGATACCTCAGTTGTGGTTTTTTGCCGCTGGTGAACAAATTCCATTTTCTCTAACGCTGGGTTTTTGTTATGTCTTATGTTAATTCCAGCTTTTATTTACCTATGCTTTTTAAAAAAGATATAAATTATATCCCATAAGCCCTATCCCATGTAACATTACAAAAAAATGTAAGCATGCAACATAATAGGGCCAAAATTATGTCCATTTTATTAAAACCTGAATAGTGACACCTATATGTACTGATATTTATCAGTACATATAATTCAATAATTATAAGTTACCATAACATTGGCTCCAATGGTTTCTAGTTTGTATGAGTCTGAGCACAAGTTTTCAGTACTTGGTAACAAGTTCCATCCTTCAGTGGAACAGTAGACACGCTACTATTAGACCACTTAAGTCTTTATTACTAGGTGCTATAAATCAGAAAAAAAAATGCTCTCTTATATTTTTCATCATGGCCATCAGTACTGGAAACATTAAGCGTCTACTGGCTCAGGTCAATGTGCAAGCATGTACTGATAATGGTGTGTATGTGTGTGAGGTGCTAGTCTTTTTAATATTTTTAAATCTTATTTTAAATTATGGTTAAAAGCACATATCATAAAAATGACCATCTTAACCATTTTCAAGTGTACAGTTCAGTAGTGTTAAGTACATTTACATTGTTGTGTCACAGATCTCTGGAACTTTTTCATCTTGCAAAATTGAAACTCTATACCTGTTGAACAGCTCCCCAGTTCCCCTCCCCCTAGCCCCTGGAAACTGGTATTCTCCTTTCTGTCTCTATGAGTTAGACTACTTTGGATACCTCATATATCAGTGGAAACTTAAAGTATTTGTCTTATTGTGACCGACTTATCTTACTTGGCTCATCCTCATGATGCCCATGTTGTAGCATATGACATAATTTCCTTCTTTTTAAAGGTGAATATTAGTCCACTATATGTATGTGCCACGTTTTCTTTATCCATTCATCTATTAATGAACATGTGCATTCCTTTTACCTCTTGGCTATTGTGAATAATGCGGCAATGAACATGAGTGTGCCAATCTCTCTTCAAGTTCCTGCCTTCCATTCTCCTGGATATATATGCCCAGAAGCGGGATTTCTGGATCATATTTTTAATTTCATGTAATTTATTTTTTTAATTTAAAATTTTTAATTTTTTAAGGAACCTCCATTTTCCACAGCAGCTGCACCATTTTATACTCCCACCAACAGTGCACAAGTCCACATCTTCACGAACACCTGTTATTTTTTGGCTTTTTTGATAGGGGTCATCCTAACGTGGGTGAGGTGGTATCTCTCTGTGGTTTTGACTTGCATTTCTCTAATGACAAGTGCTATTGAGCATCTTTTCATATGCTTGTTGGCCATTTGTACCTCTTCTCTGGAGAAATGTCTATTCAAGTCCTTTGTCCATGATTTTTTTTTTTTTTTTTTTGCTTTTGAGTAAGAGTGCTACTCTTAAGAAACGTTGTAAGAAGTGGGTAGCCACACCTATTTTTAAAATATATTACAAATGTCTTTAGGCTTGGCAAGAATAATTCTTTCTCTTAGTCTAAACTCAGCTATAATTTCCTGTATAATTGTCTATGTAAAAAGATAAATTTTGAATAGATTGAGAGTTAAATTCCCCCAAGAATTTAAAAAAAATTTTTAATCTAAATTATCACTTAAAAATATAAAAATGTTTGGGGCACCTGGCTGGCTCAGTCAGAAGAGTATGCAACATTTGATCTTGGGGTTGTAAGTTCGAGCCCCACACTGGGTATAGAGATTACTTAAAATGAATAAATAAATTAAAACTTATATATATATATATATATATATAAAACCATGAGTGTGACATTGTTTAAACACAGTTATGGTTACCAAATGACCATTGAGTCTTTTCATAAACATTTATATGTTTATAGATCATAAATCGTTTGGTAACCGTAACTGTATTTAAACAATGTCACACTCATGGTTACGTGAGGGCTCTTATAATTCATTTATTCATTCAACAAGCATTTATTGACTTTATTGACTACCAGCTCTTTGTCAGTTTCTGCAGATTCAGGATTTAAAAGACATAGTCTCTGCCATCAGGAAACTCACAGTTTGGGGAAAAGGGAAGGAAGGAAGACAGTGCAAGACAATATTGTTTAGCGGTACATATAGGATGCAGTGGGCATGTGATGACAGTTACCATTATGAATGGCCTGTGTATAAGTAGTGTTATACTGAATAATACTTATAAGTCATGTATCCCAGCTCTGGGCTTTTTCTTTCTTCCTTTCTGTCTTTTTTTTTTTTTTTTTTAGAGAGAGAGAGAGTGCGTACGTGCGAATTGGGGGAGGGGCAGAGGGCAAGAACAATTCTCTCTTAGTCTAAATTCAGCTATAATTTCCTGTATAGTTGTCAATGTAAAAAGGTAAATTTTGAATAGATTGAGAGTTAAATTCTCCCAAGAATTAAAACATTTTTTATCTAAACCATCCCTTAAAAACATAAAAATGTTTGGGGCAGCAAACGAACAAACAAGACAGAAAGGAAGAAAGAAAAGCCCCATGTGGAGCTTGAGGCATGGCTCCATCTCATGACCAGAGCTGAAATCAAGAGTCCAGTGCTTAACTGACTGAGCCACTCAGGTGTCCCGATCTTTTCCATCTTTCTAAAGAAGAATTATGGCTGGTAGCAGATAAAAACCTTATCATCTAATATTAATCCTCTCTGTAGCAATCGTTTATATTAAAAACATTTATCTGGTACTATGGCTGTACATGTACTTGACAACGTAAGCTGAAAATAAGAATTATTCTACTTGATTCAACCTGGACAGAAAAACTATGAAACAACGTCTTCAATATTGTACCTACCATGTACTCAACTATGTGAAGGATAGGGAATATAAGACTTATTTTGACTTCTAGAAGCTTACAGACTTGTCTATAAAACCGATGTGAAGGCAGCCATATAATTAAATGTTATAATGCATAGAAGAGACATTTGTAATGCTTGAAGAGTTCAAAGAGGAAGACATCAGTAAGGTGTACCAGAAAAGTGCAGGAAGGACATAGTTTAAGGAGGCAAGGATCGAGGAATGGCATTCCAGGCAAGGTGAACAGACTGAAGAAAGGCAGGGAGGTGACCAATGGGCACAGGGGGCTCAGCATGATTGACAGTCAGTGGAATAAGCAAGTGGAACATGGAGTAAGTCAGATTAATCTAGTCTGAGGAGGGCTTGAAAGGCAAGTCAGGAAGGGTAGGTATGATGTTGTGGGAAATAGGAGATCTTCACAGGTTTCTGAGCAAGGACCTGACATGATCCAAAGCAGTGTTGGAGGAAGATGAGCAGGACAGCTTTTGGGGGGCCCAATTGGATGCAGACCCAGAGTCAGCAGTGCTATGTGCTACAGGGCTGAAGTGACCACCAATTGTGGAAAGAGAGGAAAGAGAAGAAAGGACTGAAGTAAAGTAGCCCCTGAACGTGAGAGATGAAGCCAAAGGACTCCATGATGCAGTCTCGAGGCCTAGGAAACCACTGGAGAGCCCCAACGGAGGGCGAGGGCTAGGGGTCAATTAATATTTCCAAGTGGAAATGTCCACCAACCAGGTTGAGTAGGCCAAGAACCCATTTTCATTCTCAAAGCTATACATTTATATTCTACCTGAACCCTAAATCCATCACATATTAGATCACAATTGGTAAGAAAAATGTAAGTGACAGTTTATAATTGGCATCATTGGCCTTATTATAGGGCAGTAAGTGCTATTACTCCCTGTAAAACAGACAAAAGACACATTTGTCTGTCTTCAGCCACCATCAGCATTTTATGGTTTTTGATCAGGAGTCAGCGCCCGGCATGCAGCCTCTCCACAGTGGCTCATGCAGAGCCACCTTTGTAGTGAGGAGTTTGTGCATAAACAAGTAATAACCACTCTGCCATGACTTGTGGGTATTTCATCATTTTGTTTGAAAAAAGGTTATGCCTTGTGATTACCATAATGAATGAAATAAAAATAGCAAACCTGTAGTTTTGTTTTTAAACAAACCAATGAAATCCCCTTGCAAGAAGAGATGTCATTAAATTAACATCATACAGAGATGAGGGGGAGAGCTGCCAGTTTTATTTACTTTCCAGCCTCACTTGACACATTGTACTATTTCATTAGTACACATTTTTAAAGACTTTTTTATTTATTTGAGAGAGAGAGCAGGGCGAGGGGCAAAGGGAGAAGAGAAGGGGGGGAGAGGGAGAGAGAGAACCCTTAAGCAGACTCCCCGTTGAGCACAGAGCCCGATTCAGATCAGGACCCTAAGATCATGACTTGAGCTGAAATCAAGAGTTGGACACTCAACTGACTGAGCCACCCAGGCGCCCCTCATTGGTACACACTTTTTTTATTTTTATTATTTATTTATTTATTTATTTAAAGAATTCATTTATTTATTTGACACAGAGAGAGAGCACAAGCAGGGGGAGTGGCAGGCAGAGGGAGAAGGAGAGGCAGGTTCCCTCCAAGTGTGGCTTGATTTCAGGACCTCGGGATCATGACCCGAGCCAAAGGAAGACGCTTAACCAACTAAGCCACCCAGGCACCCCAGTACACACTTTTTTAAAGTACAAGTTGAAAATTGGCCCAGTGCTCAGCACTAGCAACAGGACTTTTCACGGGGTGTGGGGAAAGGCATCAGAATTTGGCACATCTTCCCCCTCCTCTTCCCTCAGCCAAATTCCCCAGGGGTCATTACAGTTTTGGGGACTTTCCCCACATGCTCATTCTTTCCCTGCCTGTGTGAATCTGTATTCTAGAGCACAAAGGCAGGAATAGGGTACAAAAATTCCTGCACCTAACATTATGACTGGGTCTCTGCAGAGCACAGAGGTGGGGCCCGGTACAAAAGAAAGCAAAATTGCCAATGCCTGATTTCCCTCCACAAATTTGTTGGCCCTGCCCCTCCACATCACATTGGAAAAAATTCATATAAACATATTTCAGCTACTAGTCACAGACAATGTGTATATGAATAAATATGACCCAACACATGGCCCAACAGATGTTCCCAGGGCAAAAATTCAATATTTCAACTTTAAAATTTTTCTCTCTCTCTCTCTCAAATAAATAAATAAATCTTTAAAAAACACTCGTTTACTCTTCCCAAAAAATCACCTGTAGGGGCCACTGGCAGACTGCCCCAAGATGAGCCATTTGGACATGAACGTTATTTTGAGTTAAAAGTAATCAAAACCCAGAAGATTCAGGAAAAGCTTCCTTCTTGGTTCTCAATTGCCTAAATTTATTTTGGAAAGGAGAGCCTGTAGTGGGAAGAGAGCTATTAACAGAGACTCCCCTTTACCTAAGAAATTTATCTGCATAATAGGGTAACCTTTGTTTTCCAAATATTTCCAAAAAAGGTGAAACCTTCCTGCTAATAGCCTTTCTCCCAATTGTCTCCCCAGACCCTGCCCCTCTCCTTAGCTCATATAAGCATGTCATTGACTCACTATCTTTGGATTTCATGTTGTGGATTCCTCATATGTACACTATTAAATTTGATTTTCTCCTATTAATCTGTCTCATGTCAAGTTGATTCTAATTGCAGCTAGAAGGATCTTGAAAGGCAGAGTAAGGTTTTCCTCCCCAACACATCTTTAAATTGCCACCCTCTTTTTTCTCTTTTTTTTTTTATTAATCTCCCAGTCCATTGCATTCCATTTTGACTAGTTCCTCTTTCATAATCCCACTGGTGAGATGTTCCCCTCATGAACTGAACTATAGATTTTTCTTTATGTCCTTATTCCTTTAGTAAACCTCAGGCCAGGCACAAATCTGATTTAAAGATCGTCATGTCACAGTTGTTGCCCTCTACCCCTAAACTCACATCCTTATGGGAAAACAGCTAGTTTCCTCCACTCACGCCAGGATGAACTAGGGAGTCTCCTGGCTGTACTAAGAAATGAAACTTTGTGGATATATTTGAACTTGAAAGCTGGGTATGGTTCTGGGAGGAAAATGACACTATAATGTGAGCTCATTAGACTAAGGACTCACCTGCACTTGGCTTATTGTGCCCTGCTGGAGCAATTAGTCTCTCCACAACAGACAGAATCTTCCCACAGTCTTTTACATGTTCCTCGATCTATGTACTTTTTAGGCAGACATATAGTCTGTTTGCCCAGCTCTTAAGAAATTCAGCTCTGTCACTTTATAATTTCCTTTCCAGATTGAACAACATGAACTGTAACCAACTCTGAACAACACAAACTACAACCAAACTAAAATGATTCAAAATAATTATTGTTTCCATGTACATGTGCCCCCCCCAAATGATGGGGGAATTGTCTTCTATCATAGACATTCCATAAAGATCTTTAAGTCTAAAATAGTAATTAAAGTTTTCCCTACTATTTTGAAGAAATTTGGTGTCTTGTGACACAATCAAATAAAAAATACTCTATTAAGATCATTGCCTTAGCATGGAGCACTGGGTGTTACACACAAACAATGAATCATGGAACACTACATCAAAAACTAATGATGTAATGTATGGTGATTAACATAATATAAAAAAAAAGATCATTGCCTTAAAAATACTTGTGGTAGAAAGAATCTAAGATGATTCCCCAAATTCCCACCCATGGTGTACACTCCCTATGTAATCCCTCTGAGCATGGGCAGGACCTGTGAATATGACGGATGTCACTCCATCATATAGGATGTCACCTATATTATGAAGTAAAGGTAAAGAGATTTTGTAGATATAATTAAGTTCCCTAATGAGTTGACTTTAGTTGACCCAATCAGGTGAGCCCTTCAAAAGAGCATTTAGAGGTCAGAAACCTGAAGCATCAAAGACCCTCTCCTGTTGGCCTTAAAAGAGCAAGCTGCTTATGAATTCTGCCTCTGCAAGGAAATGGATTCTCCCAACAGCCACAGGAGCTTGGAAGAAGACCCTGAGCCTCAGAAGAACCTGCAGCCCCAGGTGACACCTTGATTGTAGGTTGTCAGACTCTGAGCTGAAAACTCAGCTAAGGCTTGTCCAGACTACTCACCCCTGGAAACTGAGATAACAAAATGTATATTGCTTTCAGCTGTTAAATTTTTAATAATTTGTTATGTAGCAATAGAAAACTAATTCAATATTCAATAAGTATTTATTGGCCACTTTTCATGCACTAAGTGCTGAGGTACATTTTGCCATGGATTTGAAAAAAAGTGTAAGGATTCGTGCATTTGAGGAATTTTAATCCACTGGGAACCATAACATAGGCACTTAAGTGAGGACAAAATAAAGTAGCATGTATTTGTATTAGTTGTAGCAATAAAGAGTTAGCAATCTTCATTCCCCACCTTCATGGGCAGGGAGAGAGCAATCAGGGAAGGCTTTGTGAAAGTGGTGGCACAAGCTAGGGTTTGAATAGTTTTGTTAGGTATAAATGGGGTGGAACAACATCTCAGGCAAAAGGAAGAGCATGAGCAAAGCACAAACGGAAAAGTGCAATGTCTGTTTTGGGAAGTGCCAGTGGAACTCTCTGGCTGAGACACAGGGTTCCCATAGGGGCTGCCTGGGACTTTATTTAGTGGTCAGTAGGTAGTCAATGAAGGTGTGGAGGCTAATGGCAGGGCTTCCCAAGACAGGCCACAGTGGCATGTAGATTATTTTGAGCTGAAAACAATTAAGGCCCAAAAGTCTCAGGATGAAACTTTGACCTCCCCTGAACTACTTAAAGAAAATATAGATAGAGGATCTGATCCAGGAAGAGAGCAATCACATAAATAACTACATTTTAATATGAACCGGGGGAGTAGGGTCAAAGTCTGTTTTTTAAAATTCCTCTCTATATCCCATTGCTTCTGTGTGGCCCAGCAAACATTTGTCTATTAACCATTTACTCTTAGAGCACCTGGGTGGCTCAGTCAGTTAAGTGTCTGACTCCTGGTTTCAGCTCAGGGTCATGAGATCAAGCCCCACTTGGGGTTCTGCGCTCAGTGGGGAGTCTGCTTGAGATTTTCTCTCTCCCTCTCCCTTTGCTCCTCACCGCCCCCCACTCAGGTGGGCATGCGCAAGCATGCACACACACACACACACACACACACACACACATTCTCTCTCTCTCTCAAATAAATAAATAAATCTTTTAAAAAAAACATTTACTCTTTTTCATCTTCCTGTGAATTGCATTCCTTCCCTTTGAAGTCCCAAACCCGTACCCCTTCTCTTAGTTCAAAATGACATACATGCCTCATTTTGCCTGAGTATCTTTGGAATTTCATGTCTGTGTAGATTCTTTGTACGTACAAAATTAAATTTGATTTTCTCCTGTTAATCTGTCTCACATAAGTTTCATTCTTTGTTCAGCTAGGAGAACCTTGGACAGAGGAAAATTTCTTCCTCCTTAACAAAGGGATCAAGAGAAGCACGTTTGCACGTTAACAAAGGTAGCAAGTGTTGGGCTCTCCTTCTGGGTTGAAAAGTGGACTACTCTCTCAGTACAGACTCTTTGCTTCCTTCTCCCACCCCTCTTTCCAGATGTTGATACTGTTATCTCCCTGTTGCCTGCTTCTTCTATTCGGTAAACACTAGGGCTGTTTTCTGCTAGAACATCCCAGGTGATCTGTTTGCTACTAGAAAATTTCCACTCTGCAACAAAACACTAACTGTTTCCATTTCTGCAGGGAGTGGAGGGGTGGCATGCAGCAGCACAATCCATACATCTGTACTGCTCTCCTTCGTCTAAGAGACTCTTACCTAAAAATTTGATTATGTAAAAAAGAAGATAATAATTTCAGAGTATGTGCATTTTAGTGGAGAGATATCTAAAATATGATAACCCTTGGCTTAGCAGAGAAATTTAAAAATATTTATATATCAAAAAATAGGCTCAGAGTAGGAAGTACAGATCTTCATTAAAAAAATAATGGGAATTTGGAGGACTCAAGACTGGCCTCTAGAAATAGCGAGAGGTTGGGACTTAAGGGAAAAAGGCCAGTGAGACATTCCCAGTATGTGGAATGGCTGAGGAAATTTTATCAACATCGGTGACCATTATGTGATTTTTAATTGTTTGCTGTACTGTGCCAAGCCCTTAGTGAAAGTTTGCTGTAGGTAACTGCATGAGGTCATGGTGCTTTGGGGAAATCAAGAAGGGGCCTGGGTTCCATGCATAGGCTGACTTATTGCATGAGGAACCATGGGAGGAATGGTGAAAGAGAGTGGTCACCAGAGAAGGATCAGGGCCAGAATGATGGGGAAGGGCAGGGAGGATATAGGCTTTGCCTAGCATGTGGAATAGAGCTCCCATCTTTTCTTTGAATGTTAAAGAACAGGTGCCCTCCTATGGTTAGAAGCCTTGAGAGACACTAGATAGCAGATATTTGTGTTATATTTTTATGAGCTTTGACCATAAGGTTAACTATGCCCCCTACAATTTGTTAAGTACTTTATATACATAATCTTACTGAATCTGAAGAAGTACTTGTTATGGTCCCCATTTTCCAATGAGGAAACAAGTTCAGTGAGGGTAGATAACTTGTCCAAGGGCATGGAACTAATCAACAGTGCCCAGTTTCAAATCCAGGGATGCTGGGTTCTGAATCACATGTTCTTAACCACCTCTCTTTCTGTCAGCTTGCACCACATCACTTTACCACGAACCACTCTGTTTCTCTGGGTTCCCTCTTACCTTCTCTCACACCCTTATTGCTTATCTTTCTCTTATCAACTTCCTTTTTTTAATCTCCACCTCTACTCCCAATGTAATTTTTTTGCTATCTCTTGGGGGGTCTCCAGCCACCTTCTCTCTTGGTATGCACCCACGCCATAGATACCATGTCATATTCATTGTATAGATCAGATTCTCAGCCTCCTGGACCATATTAGGGGATGTGGCTGAGTCCACACAGAAAGACGCAAGGATAGTTGCTGATAAAGGTTATTTGTATATGGGGACCCACAAAATAGAGGCAGCCTACATCACAAATCTAAACCTAAGACGGCCTGCATTTACAGGAAAACACCTGTCAAGGAAAGCTAACATGCACCAATCACAATCCTCCAACTCATCTTTAACTAACTGATCTTACCCGGGAAAACAGGACCTGCTGGCCTTATAGGGAAATCCCACCTTCCTATCCAATCATGCCCTGTTTCTGTGTTGCCCCTCTGTATAACTCACTCTATACAACTTGCTCTTGTCCAAAATCCCCTGGGAAGAGTGCTCCAGTGCTTGTGAGGCACTGTACTCCCCCAGTCTGTGGACTGTTTTCTCTTGAATAAAGGAAATCAAACTTGTTATTAAATTGTACTATTTTTGTCATCTGACAGTGCTATCTAGGGACCCTTTTTCCCTGTCACACTGAATGGTTGATTCTTTTAAATAACTGTTATACCATGTCACTACCCCCACCCCTAAAGTCCTCCAGTGGCTTCCATTATGTTGAGAAACAAATTCAACACTCCCAAGGCCCTGCAAGAGCTGGCCTCTGCCTGCCTCTGCCTAGTCTCTGCCTCATTCACTTCCCTCCAGCCCTGTGGTCTCTTTACCACTCCACAATCCTGCACAAAGGATCTTTGTGCATGCTGGTCTTCTGGAACGCCCTTCTCCCAGCTAGCCACACAGGCATTCTTCATTAATTCAAGCCTTTTCAGAGAGGCTTTCTGTGACCATGCATACTACCTAAAATAGCACCCCCTACCATCATTTCTACTCCCATGGCCTGTGTTTTTTTGCCCAGCATCTATCACTAGCTATCAGTATAATGTATATCTATTTGATTATTGTCTCTCCCCCTGTCAGCACGTAAGCTCCTCAAAGCAGGGATTTTATAATTTCAGTCACCCTAAACGCCCAGTGCCTAAAGAGCTGGCTCATAATAGGCAACCTACATACATAATAGGTACTTCAAAGACATTTGCTGAGTGAATAAACGCACTTCACAGATTTGTTCTAAAGTAAAAGGCTTAAAGTCTGGCCCGTTCGACACATAAATGCCTGACTGGGAAAGAAGGGGTATGAGTCAGGTCTGCAAGAAGGGAAGTATAGGAAAAGTGGGATGATTTGATGAGTTTAATAAAAGGACAAAGGTGTGCAACTGGGTGAAGAGAGCCCCCAAGAGGAATGCCCTATTCCAGGGCTAGTAATAGGCCTGAAGGGCAAGGAGGGAGCAGATACCAGGTGATGCATCTAGTTGCTACGGCTGATGTAAAAGAGGTTGCTATGGCTGATGTAAAAGAGGTTACTGCTTGTGTTCTCCTCTAGGATTTTAATGGTTTCCTATTTCACATTTAGGTCTTTCATCCATTTTGAATTTGTTTTTGTGTATGGTGCAAGAAAGTGGTCTGCACTCCCTTTGATTGAACCCAATGGGAAGCCAGAAGGCCAAAGCCAGACACAGGGCAGGGTAGAGAGGAGTGGAGAGTGACCAGGAGGGGCAGATGGAGGGTCTCCAGTGGGGAGGGCAAAGGAGTCTATAGGGGCAAGAGTAAGCTAGCTGTGCCTCTGCCTCTTGCTGTTCCCTAAGGAGATGCAGATGAGATTAGAGAAAGGAAGTGTTGGAGGCCTCATCACCATGGACACCAGCCTGGTGTATTGTAGACAGACGAGTCATGATTTAATTCTACTGGCTGGTGTGAGTGGAATTACCAGCTGGTAAGTTTTGCTAATTATTCCCTTCATAATTTAGTTTGTCAGAGTGACAGAGTTCTTCTAAGCTGAGCTTTCACTCCCGTTGTAGCAGCCACATTTCTTTTGATACCCAAATTGTCTTGATAACTCCAGGCTGCAGTGAGCAATCCTAGCTTGGTCACAGCTAGGATTGTGAAACAATCAGCTAGGCCTCCTATGGCCTGCACCACCTTCCCCTGTCATACTGTACCTAATCAGAACCAGTGAACCTCAGGCCTTATGAGCTTTATATTTCCCTTAAGTCCTGGTCATCAGTTCTGCAATTATGTCTTCTTTGGCATCATGCCACTGGGAACACAGACTCTATTTCTAGCAAAAAAAGAAAAAGAAGGGTGATGACCCCTACCTCACTCCATACACAAAATACAACTGAAAATGGATCAAAAACCTAAATGTAAAAGCAAAACCTCCAGACGTCTCAGAAAACATAGGTATAAATCTTTGTAATTGTGAATTTGGCAACGGTTTGTCATAACATGTACAGCACCAGAAATCAAAATTTTTTTTTAAAAGATAAATCAGACTTCATCAAAAATGTTTGTGCTTCTAAGAACACTATCAAGAAAGTGAAAAGATAACTCCCACAGAATGCGAGAAAATATTTGCAAATCATAGAGCTGACGGGGGTCTAATATCCAGAACTTTTATAACTTAATAATAAAAATACAAATAACCCAATTTAAAAATGAACAAAACACTTGAATAGACATTTGTATATCCAAAGAAGCTATACAAATAGCCAAACATTTGTATATTCAAAGAAGATATAAAAATAGCCAATAAGCACATGAAAAGATGCTGAACATTGTTAGTCATTAGGGAAATGCAAATCAAAACTACAAGGAGATGTCACTTCACACCACTACAATGGTTATAATCAAAATGATGACAGTAAGCATTGGTGAAGATATGGAAAAATTAGAGCCCTAGTACATTGTTGATGGGATTGTAAAATTGCAGCCACTCTGGAAAGCAGCTTGGTAGTTTCTCAAAATGTTAAACATATGACCCAGCAATTTCACTCTTTGGTATACACCTAAGAGAATCAAAAACACACATCCACACAAAAACTTGCACACCAGTGTTCAAAGCAGCACTATTCATAATATCCAAAAAATGGAAACAAACCAAATGTACATGGACTGATAAATGGATAAATAAAGCATGGCATATCCATAAGAGAATGTTATTTGGTAATAAAAGGGAATGATGTACTGATACATGTTACAACATGGAAGAATCTTGAGAACATTATGCAAAGTGAAAGAAGCCAGACACATAGTATATGATTCAATTTATATCATATGTCCAGAATGGGCAAGTCCACAGGGGACAGAAAGTAGATTGATGGTTGCCAGGGACTGGGGGAAAGAAGGTACGGAGAGTGACTATGGAGTTTCTTTTTGCAATGATGAAAATGTTGTGGAATTAGCAGCTATGGTTGTACAACCTTGGAAATATGCTAAAAACCACAGAACCACGGTATACTTTAAAAGTATGAATTTTCTAGTATGTGGATTATTTCTCAATTTTTTTAAAATGACGATGAGCAATTATAAAGTGAGACTATTTCTAGAGTCTTTATTTCATCGTCCCAAGGAACCCTAATAAAGATAATAGGAATCTGAAGTTGCAAGAAGAAATGTTACAGGGCTCTGGAACAATGCTAAGGCCAAATCAATTAAAGTCCCATGGGAGTCCTTTTCACTGTTGTTCTCGTGGCAGTTGTAGAAAGGGGAATGGAAAGAGGCAAGGATGGGAATTAAGGTCCATGGGTGCCTCCTATGAACCAGGAGCTATATAATAGCAAAGTCCCAGGCCTCCCACCAGGAGCCGGTGGACAGCATGCAGCCCAGGTGTCTCATTCCTGAGGGGCTTCAAGATACAAACTTGTACTATATTTCTAAGTGATGTTAAAGACTCAGGTACATTGAGACACCGGCAGGAATTTTTGTCTTTTATAAAACTACATCTTAAAAAAATTACAAAAACTACATCTTGTGAAATACAGACTGACATTTTTTAGTACAGGTCCTTATCTTGTAAATTACATAATTATATTTGTGGTGTGCTAAGAATAAATATTAATTTGTTAAAAGTAAACATTTAGAACATATTATCTTTAATACCTATTTTTGATATTTGTTCATTTTTATTGTTGTTGTTGTTGCTTTAATGTATTAGGAGTTTCTAAAATGGAAGTGATCTAGGCCTCTCTTAATTTCTCTGGAGCCCTGATCATATTTAATGCCCACAACCACCGTAAGGGGGGGGTAAATATTATTGTCCCATTTTATAGGTGAGAAAACTGAGGCTCAGCAAGGCTCAATTAATTGACCAGTCTTGCAAAGTTATTAAGTGATGTAAATGGGGTTGGAATTCAGGTCTATTTGATACCAAAACTCTTGGTGCCACTTTTACATGCTAAAGAAGACAAAAGGTGAAAATGTAGATTTTTCTCCACACACTACACCACAGCACCCCCTATGCTAAGGTCCCCGCACCACAGGGTGCCCCTTTGCACAGTCTTGCTTACAGCCAGGCTACAGGCAGAATTACGTATCCTGCTGAAATCTTTCCCCAAAGCTCTCATGCTCGTGCAAATGCTGCAGGAGTATTTTGAAGAACGAGATACCACTGAGAAACTTAAATCAAGACCTGCATTTGACCAGAAATATATAAATATCTTTGCAGGACCTTCTCTGCTTCCTTACAGAGAAGACCACGTTAACTAAAGCAGAAATGCCACTTCAGGTTGCTGGCTAAGTTCAAGCAGGGCTTAATATCTTCAAGTTGGTTGGATCATATAGGATTTGGAACACCTGGGGAGAAGAGACTCTGTCTTCAGCTAACATCACGGAAAAAGGAGAGTAGAGAAGGAAGAGAAAGCGCCAAATCCCAGAGGATGCAAGCCACATGAATGCAAAAGGCCGAATGCATTACCCTCATTTTCAGAGGAAGAAACTAGAGATAAGAAAAACAGATAAAACAGAGATAAAGTCACATGGCAGGTAGAGCTGGCTGAAATTCAAAGCAGGTCGGCCTGACTCCAGAGAGGATGCCCCTGCCATGACTGTAGCACGTGAGGTTGCAGGACACAGTGGTCAGGAGCACACATGTAGCTTTGCTCCGTGGGTTCAAATCCCAGCTCTGACACTTGCTAGTGAGTGACTTTGAGCCAGCTGAAAGACCTCTCTTTCTCAGTGTTCTTATCTGGAAATATAGGAATAATAATTGTGTCTACCTCAGAGAGTTGTTATAAAGATTAAAGAGAGCTTCTGGGTTGGTGAACACGCAGGGGACTGGGAGAATGGCATGCTCAGGGAGGGCATGGAAGCTCTGTGCTCTTTCCCTAGACCTTGCCTTGTTCCATCTGGTGATTCCTGAGTTACAGCCTTTCAGAAGAAACTGGTAATCTAATTAATCCTAAATTGGAAAAAATAATACCTGAAAATGGATAAACTATTGTTGGAATCAGAAATCAGAAAATAAAGGATTCCACTTTTGATGACTAGAAGAATTTTTTTTTAAGTAGGCTCCACACCCAGTGTGGAGCCCAGTGTGGGGCTTGAACTCAATACCCTGAGATCAAGACCTGAACTGAGATCAAGAGTTGGATGCTTAACCCACTGAGCCACCCAGGCACCCCCTGAGTAGGAGAATATTTGAGGACCCAAGCCTCAGGAAGATCCTGACCTCCTTAAGAACAGAATCCAAAATCCAGAAATCCTTAAGAAACTTAGACTAAGAAACTTGACTATGCTGATTGTTTTGGAAAATAAATATGTTTCATCAACTGGGATTCCTACCACTCCAATCCAGTGGGAAGAAAATCCGAACCTACAGAGGCCTGGATATGAGTAATTTGATGGTAGAGTTTCTTGAAAAAAAAAAAAGTCAAATATAAGTCTTTATGCTTCCGAATTCTTCCATTTCCCAATGAAAATAACAACAGTGATGATCAATATATTTTATACCTCTCAATAAAGATGTGAATATTGCTAAAAAAATGGAAGGGAAAAAAAAAGACCAAACAATGCCTGGATTAGAGCTGTGCCTGGCATGTAATAAATGCTATACTACATAAGAATTTGCTATCACTGTTTTACGAAATTTCTCCAAATCAAAACAGTAGAAGATAATGAGCAAGGGTTGTAAAAATATCTAACTAGACATATGTAACAGGATGTTAAAATGGAATGCTTTCTGCTCAGTTTCAGCTAAGCCTGCAAATATGAGAAATACGAGTTCCTCCACCTTCCAGAGCGAGGCGCTAGACCATCTAGGCCAGGACTTGCAGAGGGTGATGATGTTTCCAAGCCAGTATAAAAATCTTGGAAGTTAAAGAAGCAGTAAAAGAGATTACCCTTGGAGAAGGCTGATGTTTCTTCCCCACCCTCACTCTCCCCCATGGAAGAGAGACCACAGGTGCTTCCCTTGCCCTCAAGCCTCGTGAGAGAACTTTAGGAGGACAAATGTAGTTTTGGTGTGTCCTTTGGAGGCTGGGGGACACAGAGGACAAATGTCTGAGTCATGCTTGAGAAGTCTAAAGGCAAGGGGCTAGGAGTATTGGCCTGAGGCAAAGGGAAAGAGGGGAGCATTGATACTCTGGTGATCTGATGATGAGGGCCAAAGAATTGAAAGAATTTTCTATGGAAGAGATGTGGGCCCTGCTGGAGAAAGCCGACCAGAAAGTTTTAAGAGACACTGCCCAAGAAGGAGGAGGTTGTGGAGGAGGGACAATGGACTCTAATAGGGCCGGTGTGGGGTAGACTCAAGGCCCGAGGGCTGAGGGTCAATTTATAAATAGTCAGGCCAAGGCATTGGCCATCCTGGGAATCACAGTAAGATAGATGTCCAACAGAAGAGTCCCAGAGAAAACCACAAAAGTTGGTGAGAAAGAAGCAGCTATAAATATACACTTAATCCAAAGAACACCTTTAATATAAGTGCCCTTCCCCCCCCCGCAAATCCCCACTCCCCCTGGGCCTAACCCACGAAGAGTGAGTAGTGTGGGCAAAACTGGGGATGGGGAGGAAGAGAACCGAAATGACTGTGCCTCTCCCTACCTGCAGGCTGCCCACCTAAAACCCACCCAAGGGCTGGGCAAGGGGGGGACTGTTCACGTGAATGCAATTCAGAGTTTTAGTTACTACCTTGGGCTACACTTCTTAATCACTGAAAAAAAGTTTATTTTTATTTTCTAAGAGTGAATGAGCAATCCAGGGGGTGAAAAAAAAAATAGTCCATGGAATGTGTTTGAAGGGACAGTGGTGACAACGAGTAAGATTGTTTTCCCCTTCCATATACTGAGTTACACCCAAATGTCACTTGGATAAGCAGCCCTACTCAAAATATAGGAAGTTGCACTGAGTTGGGGGGCCAGCTGGAGGGGGTGATCTGGATGTGAGAAATGCACCAATGATTGAAAGAAATACTTTCTAACTTATAAGGGCAGAAAGTATAAGATCCACATAGAACAAAGTAAAATCTGTACAACGTGTTATAGCAATTTCTATGCTGCCTTCTTGCTTTTTGAAAAGGGGAAGAAGAGAGTGAACGTGGTATAAAACACCATGAAGGGGGCGCCTGAGTGGCTCAGTCATCAGGCGTCTGCCTTCGGCTCAGGTCATGATCCCAGGATCCTGGGATCGAGCCCCACATTGGCCTCCCTGCTCAGCGGGAAGCCTGCTTCTCCCTCTTCTACTCCCCCTGCTTGTGTTCCCTCTCTTGCTGTGTCTCTCTCTGTCAAATAAATAAAATCTTAAAACAAAACAAAACAAAACAAAAACACACCATGAAGTATACGCATGTTTAATGGGTGGAAATGATTTTCAATTCAAGTATATGCTCTTGATGTTAAAGCCCAGAAGAATTGTGTTCATTCAGTCATTCAAACATTTATTGAACATCAAGTATTGCCAGGCAGAGTTTCTCTTGTCATGTGTTGATGTCTAATTGGAGGCACATACTGATTAGAAAAAGCCCCCCGATAAACAGTAAGCTGGCAAAGACATGCTCTCCTCAGCCACAAGAGGTTCTAAAGGAAAAATGTGATTCAGTATTCAAAGTAGAAGGTATGTGGAGGTTACATGTGTCCTATAAAAATGGTAGGTTTGGGGGCCAGAAAATACATTTGATGTGGCCATTGATTTGTACTCTGCCAAATGCTGAACGGTCCTTAGACTCCAGAGAGGCACTACCCAAACGTTGAGGAATTGTCTCACATGGCAATTACTTTAGCATAAGATTTTACAATTCAGCGTGTCCATCAGTCTCGAGATTGTAGCTGTCATCAGCCTCAGACAAAACCACAGATTCAACTGGCTTTATTTGGTTTCAAACATAATTGGAATTTAGGCTTAGAAGGAGAGATAAGCTAGATCTAATCTTCTTCACATAAAGGAAAACACATACACACTCATCTTCTTTTTCATTCTTGTGCACCCTCATTACTGAGGCACCCTTTCACGGTGTGCAGATCTAGCCTGGGAGGCCAGCATATAAAGAGGTATCTGAAATCTTCTAGAACTGTGGGAGCAGGAGTGGAAACCATCCATGTCCTTCAACAGTTTGCCTCACACAGTGGACAGCCACATCCCAGCTTAGCGCCACAGGCCTAGCCACCCTTGTGCTGCTGGCAGACTCCCTGCCAGGGAAAATTGCTATGCCCTCCTCCTTTGTACTGGGACAGGAACTCTGTGGAGTTTCTCTTGCCCTAAGGGAAAAGAACTGGTGCCCTGGCACACCCTTCCAAACGGTCCAGTGCCTGCTCTGAATCAACTGAAGGGAGAATGAAAAGACCTTTTCATGGCTTGAGATCCTTTAGGTAGGAAAAAAAAAAACAAAAACCTTCGCACCCATTTCTGATGAGCCACATAAAAAATGGTTCCTTTTCAGCTGCCGAACAGAGAGAAACTTCCATAGAACTTGGGCAGAAAACCATTCACCAAAGGAGTAAGAGTCAGAGGGAAGGATGGGGCCACAAAAGACCCATTGTCCACATCCCTCCTTCTTCTTTTCTTTTCTGATTATTTGGTTGCAGCTCAGATCAACGCGGGTGACAAAGAGGTTTTTTTTTGCTAGGAATTTTCTAAATTTTCTAAAACTCAAATAAATGAAGTTTAATCTGAGATAACCTGAGGTAACTCACTAACTATGAGTTGAAGACCACCTCATTTGGTTATCTAAAACAAAGTAGGCTAAATAGGACTAGTCTTTGAAACCCTGACTCATTGCCTCAGCTGAACTTGGAATTTTAGTTCCTTGAATTACAGAAGAACTTTCCCCTAGTAAACACATGTTATTTATTTTTTTTTTCGGAGTAAACACATTTTAAATGAATGCCAGTATGTACTGGCATAAAAATAGACACATAGATCAATAGAATAGAAAATCCAGAAATAAACTCACAATTATATGATCAATTAATCTTCAAAAAAGGAGGAAGGGATATCAAATGGGGAAAAGACAGTCTCTTAAACAAATGGTCTTGGGAAAACTAAACTAGACAGCTCTATGCAAAAGAATGAATCTGGACCACTTTCTTTCACCATACACAGAAATGAACTCAAAATAAGATTAAAGACCTAAATATGAGACCTAAAACCATAAAAAATCTTCAAAGAGAGCACAGGCAGTAATTTCTCTGACATCAGTCCTAACAACATTTTTCTAGATGTGCCTCCAGAGGCAAAGGAAACAAAAGGAAATATAAACTATTGGAACTACATCAAAATAAAAAGTTTCTGCACAGCAAAGGAAACAACAAAACTAAAAGGCAACCTACTGAATGGGGGAAGATTTGCAAATGACATATCCAATAAAGGGTTAGTATTCAAAATATATAAAGAACTGATAGAATTCAACACCCATAAAACAAATAATCCAAATAAAAATTGGGAAGAAGACATGAACAGACATTTCTCCAAAGAAGGCATACAGGAGGCCAACAGACACATGAAATAACGCTTAACATCACTCATCATCAGGGAAATGCAAATCAGAATGACAATGAGATATCATCTCACACCTGTCAGAATGGCTAAAATCAAAAACTCAAGAAACAATAAGTGTTGGTGAGGATGTGGAGAAAAAGGAACCTTCTCACACTGTTGGTGGGAATGCAAACCAGGCCACTGTGGAAGACAGTGTGAAGTTTCCTCAAAAAATTAAAAATAGAGCCACCCTTAAATCCAGTAATTGTACTACTGGGTATTTACTCCAAGAATACAAAAACACTAAATCAAAAGGATACATGCACCCCAATGTTTATAGCAGCAGCACCAACAACAGCCAAATTAATTGGATGTAGCATTTTCTATAAAACACTACAATTAAGTTAGGGTGACTAACAGTATTATTAAAGTCTTCTATATCCCTACTCACATTTTTGTCTAACTTGTTCTGTAAATTACCAAGAGAGTGGAGTTAAAATGTCCAACATTTCTCTCTTTATTTCTATTATTTTTGCTTCAAGTATGTTGAGGATCTATTATTAGATGCTCAGTAGGATTTTTTTGTCTTGATGAATAAATCTGTTTATAATGATAATGCTCCTCTATATTTCTGGTAATCCTTCTTGTCTTGACATCTACATTATCTGGTATTAACATAACCACACCAGCTTCCTTATTTGCATCGTATATCTTTTCTAGCAGTTTATGTTCAAATGTGTCCTTGTCTATAAAATGTATCCCTTATAAAAAAAAATAGCCAAATTAGGGAAACAGTCCAAGTGTCCATCGATAGATGAATGGATAAAGAATATGTGGTATATATACACAATAGAAGATTACTCAGCACAAAAAAGAATGAAATAATACCATTTGCAACAACATGGATGGAGCTAGAGAGTATAATGCAAAGTGAAATAAGTCGTTCAGGGAAAGACAAGTATCATATTATCTCACACATATATGGAATTTAAGAAACAAAACAAACAAGCAAAGGGGAGAGAGAGAAACCAAGGAACAGACTCTTAACTACAGAGAGCAAACTGATGGTTGCCACAGGGCAGGTGGTGAGGGGGACGGCTGAAAAGGATGATTAGGATTAAAGAGCACACTTGTCATGATTAAGAAAAAAAGTAGAAAGTGAGCATCTGGGACCGCTCGAGACGGCGGCGGGGCTGGTATGGATGGTTCCCGCCCGCGTTAGCCCGTCCAAATTCGCCCGTCTTCTTGGTGCCACAGCACTCGGAATGACTTTACGAAAGGAAAGATATTTTGCATCTCCCCGCTGGAAATGGCCACTGTGCTCTGTAATAGAGCCAGACTGGTTTCCTATCTCCCGGGACTTTGCTCTTTAGTTAAAAGGGTTGTCAATCCCAAAGCCTTTTCAGCTGCAGGATCTTCAGGTTCTGATGAGTCTCATGTGGCCCCTGCACCTCCAGATATACGCTCTCGAACAGTATGGCCTGATGAAACTATGGGACCATTTGGACCTCAGGATCAGAGATTCCAGCTTCCTGGGAATATAGGTTTTGACTGTCATCTCAATGGGACCACATCACAGAAGAAAAGCCAGGTTCATAAAACTTTACCTGATGTTCTAGCAGAACCTTTATCAAGTGAAAGACACGAGTTTGTGATGGCACAGCATGTGAATGAATTTCAGGGTAGTAATGCACCTGTTGAACAAGAAATCAGCAGTGCGGAAACTTACTTTGAAAATGCCAAAGTAGAGTGTGCAATCCAGACATGTCCAGAATCACTGCGAAGAGATTTTGAGTCACTGCTTCCAGAAGGAGCTACCAACAAACTAATGATTCTGACTATAACACAGAAAACTAAGAATGATATGACTGTTTGGAGCGAAGAGGTAGAAAATGAAAGAGAAATGCTTTTAGAAAAGTTCATTAATGGTACTAAGGAAATTTGCTATGCTCTTCGAGCTGAAGGCTATTGGGCTGACTTTATTGACCCATCAACTGGTTTGGCATTTTTTGGACCATATACAAACAACACTCTTTTTGAAACAGATGAACGCTATCGACATTTAGGATTCTCTGTGGATGATCTTGGCTGCTGTAAAGTGATTCGTCATAGGCTCTGGGGTACCCATGTGGTTGTAGGAAGTATCTTCACTAATGCAACACCAGACAGCCATATTATGAAGAAATTAGGTGGATACTAACAGTAATGTCAAATTATTGGCTGTACTATTTATACGTACCGTTTGGGTTGATCTATAAACAGAAGCTTCAGTTTTTAAAATTTACTTATTTTTAGGTATTTATTTCGACATTTATGGGTTTACAGCATTGGCAAATGGTATGTGATTTTTAAATCTCAAACGTTTATTCATACTATCATTGAATACATGTTGATCACATCCACATTGTATAGAATGTGGTAGTTAACGTGTAACCAGGACATGATTTCATTATTTCTTCCCTTTATTGGAAAAACCTGTTTTATTTTTCTCTAAAATCGCACATTTGGATCTGTGTTTTTTCACTGCAATATTTTTAAAATACAATTCTTTAAAAAAAAAGTAGAGGTTTTTGACTAGAGAAAAATAAAAATAAAAAATAAAATATTGGGGTGCCTGAGTGGCTCAGTCAGTTAAGTGTCTGCCTTCTGCTCAGGTCATGATCCTGGGGTCCTGGGATTGAGCCCTGGGTAGAGCCCTGTGTCGGGCTCTCTGCTCAGCAGGGAGTCTGTTTCCGCCCTCTGCCTCGTCCCTTCCCCCCAGCTCATGCACTCTCTCTCTCTGGAATAAATAAAATCTTAAAAAATAAATAAAATATTGCCTTGCCTAATAATGATAATTATAATAATACTTTACCAAATATAATAATACTACTTCACCAAATTTACTTGTGGTGAGTGGAATTTAAATACTTTACATGTAACAACCTCCCTTCATGCCCATAACCCAATGAGACAGATGGGTAAATTGAAGCACAAAGCTATTTAGTAACTAGTCCAAGGTCATACAGCTATGAAGTGGCAGAGTTTGGATTTGAACCCAAATTGAACTGATGCCAGAATGTACGCTTTTTTTTTTTTTTAAGATTTATTGATTTATTTCAGAGAAAGGGAGAGAGCATGGGGGGACAGGGGAAGGGGTAGAGGGAGAAAGAGAGAGAGAATCTCAAGCAGAGTCCCTGCTGGGCATGGATCCTGATGCGGGAGTCAATCTCATTACCCTGAGATTATGACTTGAGCCAAAATCAAGAGTTGGACATTTAACCAACCGAGCCACCCAGGTGCCCCCAGAATGTATGCTTTTATCAGTTCACCACACTGTCTCTCAGCTTTACAAAGGTGCTTGTGGTACTACATAGGGAACTGTCCTCACTTCTTGTCCTGCATGGGCAGTCCCTGAAAAGTTCACAGAAGGAATATTATCCATTTACTACATCTATAAGCTAACCCATTTTTAATAGTGATTCAGTGTGGTGGGGGGAATATAATTTCACATACTGAATGATCTAATAACTTTGATACACAATCAGCATTTTTAAAAAAATCTCCACCTCAAGTTTCCCACAAATTAATTATAGATAAATCCATAGCTGAGTCATTCGCTGGTGTCATAGCCACCAGGAAACTCAAACAGAGAGTCCAACTCAAAGTGCATTAGAAATGCATTTGATGAAATGTTCTTTTGGTGTTACATCTAACTTACATAATTATAGAACGTTAGAGTTGAAAAAGGCCTTGGAATTTATAGAATTTAATCTCCTTAAGTGAGGCTGTCCATGAAGGACAAATGAATTGCCCCAAGGCCTAGAGCCATTCAGTGGAAGGAACATCATGAGACCAAGCTCATAAACTTCCCAGGGTCCAATGTCTTTCTCCACTGTACCATGCTGATTGCCCAACCCCATGTGACATTTAAAAATTTTTTTTATTTTTTAAAGATTTTATTTATTTGAGAGAGAGAGAACAAGAGAGAGTGAGTAGGGGGAGGGCAGAGGGAAAGGGAGAGAGAATCCCAAGCAGATTCCCCCACTGAGCCCGCCATGAGGCTCCATTCCATGACCCTGAGATCATGACCTGAGCCTAAGTTAGACGCTTAACCAACAGCCACTGAGGTGCCCTGTGACATTTTTATATAAAAAAAGTAATATGTTCTCATTACTTGGGGTTAAAGGCACTTTCCTATACTCTGTCCAAACAAGGTTTACATAATTATATTCCAATGGTTGAATTTTGGGAATATCCTTAATCTACTTCGAACACAAGTTAGGTAGTGCTTGCCTTTCTTCATTTAGAGAAGCGGATGGGTAAACATAATAAAACATGAGAAGGACATGAAATATGAGTGGGGGGAGTATCCTACGTACATAGGTACTCATTTTGTACTATTCCATTATATCCCAGCACCAATCACTTGTTCCCAGTGGAAAGTGTTGGTGATATCTCTGAAAACCATCAGGAAATGTTTTAAGTTCTGTGAAAGAAAACATGCCTCTTTTCAAAATGCCAGCTCCTTGGCCTCTTCTCTGGTTCACGAGCCCAGGACCTCCATGGTCTGCCTACCTCTCGTCCCCTCTCTGCCAGTCCATCTGAACACAGTCATTTGTCCATTCTTCCCAAATGACAGCTTTCATCTCATTATCTGTATCTCAAAAACCTTCAGTGACTATCTACTGTCTTCAGGGGAAAGCCCCAACTTCCAGAGCCCTAAACAGCACTCTAAATCTATCAAATCCATCTGCCTTAATGTACCTCCACAAACCATCTGCTCTGACCCAATTATATGTCCCCAGTTTCCCAAACATACGTGGTGCTTACCTGTGTCTGTGCCTTTCCCCACATGGCTTTTCTCTCCCAGGATATCACCTCATCTGCCTGTGCCAATTCAATTCTGAGTCACAAGGCAAGGCCCAGCCTGGAGGCCTCCCTGCCGACCCAAGCTTCCTGAAATCCTTCTCTGAAAGCATTTATTACTAGTAACACTGATTTCATATTTGTTGTTCTATTTTAATTTTTCCATGCACACTTCTCTTGCCTTTCCATCCAGTTTATAAGCTCCTTTAGAACAGGGAACATTTTTTTAGACTAAAAACATTTCCTCTATGCCTTAAACACATAAAGAACTAAGTATCCATAGCTGATTTCAGTCAATCGCTTTTCCATTTTCTGCCTTCTCCCCCAGTATTCTCCTTGAAGAGCTGAACATTTGGGGCAATTTTATATACTCATCTAAAAACGTAAAAGCTATGGAATATATCTTTAGATAGAGCCTTTTGCCTATAATTCATGGGTCAATTCAAAGATGAGCTGTTAGAGCATTTATTAATAGGTTAAGAGAATTAAGAACAGAAGAACAGAGGAGCTCAGGGGCCTGGGCGGCTCAGTCAGTTAAGCGTCTGCCTTTGGCTCAGGTCATGATTCCAGGATCCTGGGATCGAGCCCCGCATCGGGCTCCCTGCTCAGCAAGGAGTCTGCTTCTCCCTCTCCCTCGGCTGCTCCCGCTGCTTGTGTGCACTCTCTCTCTCTCAAATAAAATATCTTTAAAAAATTCATTGGCAAAGGTGTAACAGTCACAACTGATAATATATGAACATATCATTTTTAAAAAAATGACCACAGGTATATTACTTAATGAACAGCAAGACAGTTCCTTCTGCTTTTTCTAATCTTTCAAATTAGCTTTTGAGTCATGGTGTAGTTTGGCAAATGTAATCATATTCTCTTTTCTAATCTCTTCTTATAAAGATATAATCATATGTAAATATATAATCATATGTAAACTCCTCATGAATTGGATTTCTCAGTGAATAAGCAAATACATGTTTATCTCAGTTTATATAGGACAAATCCATTTCATGGTTGGTGCACAAAGATTACAACAGACCAGCACATGTTTTGAAATTACATGTCTAGAAGATCATCTTATGTATCATATAAGTAAAAGAAAAAAGTCAAGAAAGAGGATTCAGTTTTATTCTGCTCATTTAGAGTTAGCCTTCAGGTTACATAAGGAATTCAAGAAAGAGATGGCAAAATAGAGATTGTCTAGGTCAGCAATTAAACATTACCAGAGTGCAGAATATTTGTTAATGATACTCTCTCCAGTGTTCACCCCCTCCCTCTTTCTGGTTTCCCCTCTTCTTTTTTATTGACTTCTGCTGTATGTATCACCTGGCTTTTTCTTTTTTTCTTCTGTCTTGTTTGTGCCTTAAATCTGCCAGTGACAATCACCCTTGCTGGAAATGGAATTCTCTTCTGCTACTTCCCTCTTCTGGAATTGACTTGCTCAATAACATTACAAATATACACTTTTAAAGATAAAAAGTCCACCAGTGTTTTATAAGCCTAATAAGTCAGGGTCCTTCACTTTTTATTTTCCCTACATAGTTGCAATCACAGCACAGACAACAGACAACTAATTGGCCACATTTGGAAGTTTCTAAAAAGCAAAAATCAAGCATTTTTCCTACCTTTCTTATGAACTGTTTTTCAGAATAAGAAAATAGTTGATGTGGGAAAGCTGTTTTAGAAAGACCCCCGCCAATAAATGTGAATGAAACAAGTTAATGGATCTAGGCAATAGTCATCAATGGCTGCTAAGACTGTTCAGCAAAAGTCGTTGCAAAGGATCCATCAGGATGATGATGCCAATGTCTACATCATGGAAAAAGAGAGACCATTTGTGATACAACTCAATAGTATGTATAAAGCATCACCTGTGAAATATTCCTGCAAAATTAACTGAATCAAGTTCTAATTATTGGTTTATTATTTACTGGTAAGTAGTGGGGATGAAGAAAAGTGTTAAGTGACACCATGAGGATAAAACCAACCTTCTACATGGGAGATTCATCTCTTCTCTCTCATTTACTTATTTAGTCAATCATTTCTTTCTTCTTTTAAAAAGATTTTAGTTATTTATTTGACAGAGAGAGAGAGAGCACAGCAAGGGAAGTGGCAGGCAGAGGGAGAAGGAGGCTCCCTACTGAGCAAGGAGCCTGATGTGGGAGATCGATTCCAGGACCCTGGGACCCTGACCTGAGCCGAAGGCAGACAATGAGCCACTCAGGCGCCCCCAATCATCTATTTCTATCTAATATCCTTGAATGCGGACTCAAAGATATTTATTCTATACTTTGAGTTCTAATGCAATATTTCCTTATTTTGTTGTTCTAATTGTTCCAGCTTTGGCTACTGGGAGCTCTTTCAGCTGGCTCCTACTTCCTTTTGACATATCTTTGTGGGTGTGTGTGGCACTTTTTTACATTCTGGTACTACAAGATACTCCAGGCTCATCTTGTATATGTTGGGCTTCAGTCCTACAATCAGCCATTTTTCTAATGAGTCCTGGTACATTCTATTGGAGAATGGTATTAGAAACCAAGATCTGGCTTCTAGGTGTGCTTGTTGCTACTGGGGAATCACTGATTCTAGGCCCTCTGAGCTGACAAAGCAAAGAAATAAATATGTATACTAACTGGCATATATACAAATACATCTAAATATTTCTATATGTAACCATCTGTATTTATATTAAGCTAAACATGATGTTGGGATTCATACTGATGTTGGAAATGGCTTTTAATCCAGCTGTGGGGATGGAGAATAGGGGAGGTATAGAGGGAACAAGATTGTCCAGAGGATGGTAATCACTGAAACTGTAAATGGAAGTGGGAGGGCGTGGTGATCCATTATGCTATTCTCTCTACTTTTGAGTATGTTTTTAAATTTGCATAACGTATTCTTTGTTTATAAGAATAGTCAAGGTTGGAGAAGGCACTTTTGGCTTCACTCCAAACCTATTTATTCTTCCTTTATACACCATTTTCATGAGCATTGCTAGCTAATTTCCAAACACATAACTAATTGAAACACTTCAAACATTTTAAAAGATTTTTTAAAGTACATAGTGACAAAAGTAAGAAATTACAGGTAACAAGAAGGGAACTTCTCAAAAAACACTATATAAAATAACACAGAAATGATAATTTACTACAATCGCAGATAGAACACACTTCAATAAGCTCTGAGAACATTACTGTATTTCCATAAAAAAGCTGTTATCCATAATAATCATGCTTTATCAAGAAAAAGCTATATAACATTTAGCATATTTTGCTTAAGAAGAAAACAAAAATAAGTAAACATATCTTTAGTTTTTATTCAAATCAGTAAAAATTTTTAAGTTTCTAACCTACTAGACACTAAGTCATCTATACAAGTCAGCTACCTAGAACAACTCATTCTCCGAGGTTCCATATAGCTAAGTGTTGGAACTCAGCTCTAAACATCCAGTTCCCCAAAATATTTAAGTAATTTATATTTCCACAAAAACATACATTTAGTGTTCATGAGAGTCTCAGATTTAACTTAAAAAGAAACAAAAATTCAACAAAATCTACTCTTACCCTAATAATTCTGTGAAGGAAAAGTATTACATGAAATATTTTTTTTCAAACTCCATTTCTGATTAAAAATGTAAAGCAGGTATCTGCTTATGTTCACAAAAATTTTCATGGAATATTATGTTATTTTTCTCTCCCTACAAAAGAGAGGCTAAAGTCATATTGATAATGCATACTGTTCAGAGTAAATATGTTTGCTTTAAAATATCCCGAATCAGTGAGCTTTTTATTGGGCAGCCCAATCTGTTGGAAGAAATGTTTTGGGGCACCTGGCTGGCTCAGTTGGTAGAGTATGGGACTCTTGATCTTGGGGTCATGAGTTCAAGCCCCATGTTGGGCATAAAGCTTACTTAATTAAAAAAGAATGTTTTGATACTTACTATTAAATTTCTCTCCCTAAATTAGACCAAAGATCAGAAATAGGGGGTGAAAGATTCTATCTTTTTTATCTATCTTAATACCTATTGTCTATTTTTGTTTCTGTCCTTTTTGTCTATGGCCTCCAAATAAACAGGACTCTTTTTCTTTTTTGAGTACCTGGCATAAGGAGAGCACAATAGGGATAAAACATGTTTTGGGAGTGGGAGGCTTGGAGAACTGAAATAGCACAGGGGCTGCCTCCTCGCTTCCAGCTGAGCCACACCCCATACAACCCTCGTGTCACCAGGCTGTTAGCGCTGTCCACTTCTTGGGAGAGTAACTTGCATTCAGGAGATTGTGCCCCGCACTCCCCTAAGAGGACTCTTGTTGGGGTGTGATGTTCCAGAAATTAACCCCTAAGTACTTCTTTACTGATCTGGTGCAGAAAAGCTTCTGGGCTCCTTTGAATAATTTATAGAGAAGACTAAAATAGATATGCTCCTGTAGAAGTATGAAAGCAGAAGCCAGGCTAGCATTACCCTCTCAGCAGACAAGGCAAGCACCTATGAACTGCCTGCAAAGAAGACCCACACATTGATGTTCTGTCATTCTGGTGCTGGGGTGCTTCCTTTAAGGATAAGATTTGTCTGCACTTTGCTTACAGGATTTACCAGAAGCCTTCTGGAAGGGGAGGCCAAGTTGTATTAGATTAGCCTAGCTCCCTGATGACCAACATATCTTTCAGATTTCATGAACATCCTCAAGAAGCTTAGTTTAGGTAACTTCTCTCTAAAGACCAGAAATCATGTGATACATTTCCCTTCCATGTCACCATGCCATACCCCCTCTTTCTTGCTAGTCCCTTGCATCCAGCTTCCAAGGATGCTAAGCAGAGGGCAGTGTCCTTTCATGTGGAAAACCACAGGGGCGGAGCCAGAATACTGCAAGAACCAGATGTATCTGGGGCATTTCCATTTGGCTGTCTTCAATAATATAGAGCATGGATGCCACAGTGCAGGAAACCTAAGTTCAGTCTGAGAATGAGAAATTCCAAGATTATTTTTTAAAAAGATTTAATTTATTTATTTGAGAAAGAGAGAGCATAAGTCAGGGGAGGGAGAGGGAAAGGGCCCAGCAGACTCCCTGCTGGGCGTGGAGCCTGAAGCGTGGTTTCCATCCCAGGATCCCGAGGTACCTGAGCCGAAGTCAGATGCTTAACCAACTGAGCCACCCAGGCACCCCTCCAATATTCTTTATTGAGCTCCACAACACACTGTTTGGAGTCTAGGCACCAACACCCTTGCTCTTCCTTGTTTGCAAAGCAGAGATAATGACACCAACTCAGGGACTCGTGCACGAGCTAATTAATGATTGCCCAGTGCTAAATATAAAGAGGCTTCATGGTACAGGCAGGTAATATGTCCCTTTAGGAGTGACACATATTAATTATACTGTGTGAGAGCCCAGCAAAGCTGCATCAATCAGTTTGAGAAAGGTGGTCTAAGTAGATCCACCCTATTTCATTTTTATGAGGATATACTTGCTTTTTGGTTTCCTGTTCCTAGATTCATCTTTGTAATAGTGCAGAATTATGTTATTTCTATTTCTTATTTAACTCCTTACCTCTGGCCAGCTAGCAGTTGGTTCAGTTTCTCTGGGTGTAGTTACAGAACGTTGTGTTTACTGGGCTGTTGCTGGACAGACTGGAGAGGAGAGGCTACACCAACATCTTGGGGACCAATGGGAAGCTCCCTGTCACTGTGGAGAAGTCCAGGATTGGCCTGGCAGCCTGAGTGCTTGGCAGAGGGGCTGCACCCACACCCCTTCCCAGCACAGGCCAGGGCTTTCTGTCCTTGTGGGGGTAGACTCTGGGGGCCTTGACGCAGAGTTGCCAAAGCTGTTTGCTACCAAACTGGTTCCTGACAAAAAATATTGACTTTCTGTACATGAAACAGCTACAAAGAAAGATCTTTTTCCTTTTAATGCCATTCATTGGGGCAGTAAGTGAGAAGGTTGTATCACAAGGGGACAAAATGGGTTTGGAACTCGGCCGCCTAGGAAACAACACAAGCATGATAACCCCCATGGTGACAGAACTGTAGAAAAGAGAAACAGTGTGTGTGCTGTACTGCCTATGTGTCAAACTGAAATCAGTAAAGCAAATCAAATTAAGAAAATCAGACTGCAGAATACCTACTAAGTATTAAGCAGACATTGTGAAATAAAATAACTAAGGAAATTAAGTTGAAAAAGGTACAGAGAAAAATTTATTCATTCATTCTTCATTTATCGAGCACCTCATCTATACCAGCTGTTGTGCTAGGAATGGGGATGCAGCGGTGAACAAGAGACAAAAATCTTTGTTTCACAGAGTTTACATTTTGAGGGAGAAAGACAATCAACAAGCAAAGAAACAGTGGGAAAATACATAGTAATATGCCCTATGCAGAGAATTCATGTAGGTTGGGGTGATCATAACTGAATGGGCTCTCTGCAGATGTAACATTTAAGCGAAGATGTAAAGGACAAGAAGGAATCAGTCCGGTGAGGACTGAGGGGAAGTGTGTTCCAGGCCAAACAAACAGGGCGAGTCAAAATCTCAAGGCAAGAAAGAGTCCTGCACAAGTAACTGCTCCAATGTGGCTGGGCACAGCAAGGAGGAGAGTTTGAGTTGGGCGGGGGTGGGACGCAGCTCACGAAAGGCCTGTAAGCCCCCATGAAAACTGGAGATTTCTAAGTGTGATGAGAAGCCATCAGAGAGTCGCAAAGAAGCAAAGAAGTAGTAGGATCTGATTCATGCCTTTAAAACTCTCTACTGGGAGAGTTAAAAGATATTCCATTTTTGTGGCTTGGGAAATTTCAGACTGCATTGCACAAGACAACTGTGGCCCGACAGTTCTTTGTGAATGTGTGGATTGTAGAGTTACGGTGTTTAACTCACTCTGGCCCTTTCCATAGTCACGGGTTCCCTGTTGACTTCCTGCCATACTTTTGTCAGTTGCTGTTCCTAACTCTTCTCCACACTCCAAAACCACCCTGCTCTCAATCATCAGTTCTTCCCTAGACTCATTTTTGGGGTAGTGACTTTATTTCTTTCTCTACAAAGAAAAGTAAAGCTACTCAGTGTGAATTTCTTTTTGTGTCAACTTCACATTTGGATACATCCTTGGTTTGGGAAGATGTATCCCTGCTCCCCTAGGAAGCTTCTCCCCTCCACCTGTCTGAAGATCTGTGTCTTAACCAGTTTGCACCTCCAAAATGATTCCCTCATTCTGAAGCATTTTTAGTATTATCTCTTCTCCTTTGTCCTCTTCTCTGCTTTTTTTTTTTTAAGATTTTATTTATTTATTTGACAGAGAGAGAGAGACAGCGAGGGAGGGAACACAAGCAGGGGGAGTGGGACAGGGAGAAGCAGGTTTCCCACGGAGCAGGGAGCCCAATCCCAGGACCTCAGGATCATGACCTGAGCTGAAGGCAGGAGCCCCTCTCTTCTCTGCTTCTAACACTAGAGCCTAGTTCATCTGATCTGCATGGGCAGTTCCGCCCTCTGTGCTGCTACCTTTTGGCAGTCTCTAACATTTCCCCTTCAGGTCTGTGCTTCTCCTTCAACCTGTAAATGAACCTCAGCCTTCCTCTCCAGTTCCCAGTGCCCACATCTCTCTACTCCCGTAACCTTCAAGAACTGTACAGATTCAACCATATCCTTCTTTTTGCCAAACTCTTTATTTGCTTCAACTTACCTACCTCCTGACTTCCCTCTTTTACTTGCTCCTTGTGTGAACTTTATGTTTCTCTTTTTAAGTTTAAACATTCACTAAATCTCTCATCATTTATTCAACATTTACAGACAACTCTCAGTTCTGTAGGATTCTGTCAAGTCCCTCACTGGCATTCTTTCTCTAAATTTACTACAGGTGCACAGTCCCTTATGCAAAGACTATTGGGGCTGGAACTATTTTAAAAGCAAAAATCTTCAGATTTTTTTGAAAGATAATATGCATATATACCATAATGCATTAATATCTGCAGCAAAAATGTATGACAATTCATGCTAAGTGGGATAATTAAAGACAAAAAATTGTCTCATAAGAGTTCAGGTCAGATTTTGCTGCCAAATGAGTTTTGATGTTAAATTACAAAAGAAAGGAAAGGAGGAAGGGAGAAAGAAAGAAAGAAAGAAAGAAAGAAAGAAAGAAAGAAAGAAAGAAAGAAAGAAAGAAAGAAAGAGAAAGAAAGAAAGAAAGGAAGGAAGGAAGGAAGGAAGGAAGGAAGGAAGGAAGGAAGGAAGGAAGGAAGGAAGAAAGAAAGAAAGAAAGAAAGAAAGAAAGAAAGAAAGAAAGAAAGAAAGAAAGGAAGAAAGAAAGAAAGAGAAAGAAAGGAAGAAAGAAAGAAAGAAAGAAAGAAAGAAAGAAAGAAAGAAAGAAAGAGAAAGAAAGAAAGGAAGGAAGGAAGGAAGGAAGAAAGAAAGAAAGAAAGAAAGAAAGAAAGAAAGAAAGAAAGAAAAGAAAGAAAGAAAGAGAAAACTTGGAAAGTTTTCAGCTTCTAATTTGTTCTGATGCTATCTCAGGTCTATTTCTCTGTACTGCTTTTTCTGTTACTCTAAAACTTTCTACCTGGTTTTCAAGTTACTACTTCAAAGTCAACATTTTCTAAAAAGAACAAATTGATTTTTCTTGCAAGCAGTCTTCCTTTCTGAAGAATTTCACTTGCCACCAGAAACATTTTTTTAAAGCCTCCTAAACTAAAAACCTTAGAATCTTTTTTATTCCATCCACTTTTGCTCCTACATATAATCTATCATTGAATTTCTTGACCTCAGCCCATTCAACAGCCTCTACTTTAATACAAGCCCATACTGTTTTAACAGCCTTTTGGGCAGTTTCTGAAATTCTAGTCCCCATCTGTGATCACAGTTTTTTATTTCCCTAAACCCCAGCTTTCCATCACACCAAGAATATCAATGACACTACCTCTGAAATATTTCATTCATCATGAATGCTTCTTTGCTCAAGAACTTACAACACTTTCTCTGTCTGTATTTAAAGATTGGGCTGTACCCCACATTTATTCCTGAAGAAAGTTCAACTTCCTAAGGTTTCTCTCTGTACCATTCTCTTTAACCAAACATACGGTATTTTGATTTATCTTCCCATGAATTCAACTACCACCCTGATGCTGATTCCTTTCTTAATTGTAAAATAGAACAACATGGTGTCAAATGTAACTGATATACTGTTTTTTAATTTTTTAGTCTTAAATAAAATTTGTCATTCCTTTTAGGCTTGTTTTAGGGTAAGCTGTTGGCAATTTGTGTGACTGAGTTAGTCAGGGTACTCCCAACAATTCCCTTTTCATTCCCTTCCATTTTCACTGAAAGGAGAAACTCCCAAGGTACCTCATTAACAATCATGAAATGAATAAATAAATAGCACATGTGCCAAAGGAACAAAGCTTAAGCCACTGGCAGAATGTTAGCATTAAAATTGCAGAAGCCCTAGAGACTTTTAGTGAGCTTTGAATGAATGCTGAGTACATGGGTATTGAATCTCTTTCATTATTTTGTATACTTTGACCTTCTAGTGCTTGTTTCCCTTTCTCCTATAATCTACCTACTAATTCCTTCATTACTATTTATGCTGTGAAAATATGTGATGCTCCGTTTAGTACTTTGGATGACCGTCAATGAATATTTACTCACAAACTTGAAAATATTTGCTATCTCAAATAATTTTTTTAAATTAAGTAGAGGGGTGCCTGGCTGGCTCAGTTGGTAGAGCATGCAACTCTTGATCTCAGGGTCATGAGTGCAAGCCCCATGCTGGGCATAGAGCTTACTTAGAAAAATGAAGGCAGAGAAGACAACTCATTGCAATATCAGCTAGCAACACAGGAAGGTCAAACTATCAATTTCTTTAACGATTGCCCCCCCCTCAATTCCAACTTGGATATCATTTTATTCAATGAATTTTTAAATGACCAGAAGGAGATATTCACGGTTGCTGTTTTGCTCGTATAGATTGAAATAAAATTCAAATCAATTCATTAAATTTAAGAGTGAGTCTGCAAACTAAAGAAAATTCAGTAGGGACAATCAGCTTATTTCAGGTTTAAAACATAACTACAAGATGTAACAGACAAGTTGGCTGGGTAAAATACAGAGCAGAAAAGACCTGTATGGGGGGTGCATTTAATAAGGAGTTAATGAGAGCAATGTGATGTAAAATTTCTTTTAAAAGGCAATATGATTATGAGATGAGTTAATAAAATTGTTACATAAAATGATAGATACTAGAGGTGGAAGAACATTATATGTAATCTAGTCAAGTTGTTATCATTATTTTTTTTCAGCAGTAAGACATTTTATGCAAAAGAAATTGTAACAGGGATTCAGCCATATGTAGAAAACAGATGGAAGTGAGCTTCCCTGAGAGAGGACATGGCATGAAGCTTGCAAGCCTGAGCTCCTCTCCCATCCACCTTTCCAACCATCCCTTTCTCCCTGTTGCAGCCTCTGAGGCACCTCAGTGGATTCCCTAGGGCTCCACAGAGCACGATCTAAACCAGCTCCCATCTCCTAATTTGCAAATATAAAAGCTGGTGCCCGGGAAGGATACATAACCTACCAAAGCTAATGCAGCTGGGCTAAAGAAGACTGACATCAGAGCTCTGGTCTTTCAGCTACATTCAGTGCTGTCTAGTTCAATTTTCTGGTCATTGCATCTCCATGTATTGAGTGTCTTCTATATTCCAGGTACTGCATGAGGTGCAAAGGAGATGGGGAATATCCTGCCTTAGAGAATGCTAGTAATGAAGAGATAGGCTTCTGAATAATAATATGGAGAAATTATATGCGATGGTACAGAATTCCATGAGAACATGAGAGATGTCAGATAATATCAGCTGAGAATGCAGGAAAACTTTGCAAATGAGATACTATTTAATCAGTTTTAGAGATGGATAGGTGTTGATCAGGCATAATTTTTTGCATTCACAGATACTTAATAGATTACTATAGCCAGTTTGGACTATTACAGGTTTAAAATAGAAAATCAAAGAGGGGTTTTTAAAGGGCATTTGTCGTTATTATAATACATATTGTCATTTTATAAACTACCTGGAAAAAAATCAATATTTGGAATTAACATTTACCTTTTGGTGGAGCTTCACTTAATTGCTAAACCCATAGAAGTTAATACTTCCTAGAAGTATTTTGATATTCTGCCTAGCTATTTTAGGCAAAAGTTATGAGGGAATCCAAGGGCAAAGTCCTCTCTGCTGGTTTGAATGATATTATCACAAAGAGGGAGATGCTTAAAATGAGGAGTTTTAACATCCATGCCAAAAACCGTCTCTACTTCCCTCATTTTCTAAGTTAGCCATTCTTCATTTTAAGATTCTAATGAAACAAAATCAGATGGGTGAAAAATTCCTCATTATTTAGGGTTCTTATTTGGACCATCTTGGTCAATAGCATGTTCAGGTTTCTAAGATCTTCATTCAAAGTCAGCAGGGAATTAGTTTAGATGGTCCATTGTTTACTGAGATGATGCAGGTTGCCTTGGAGAGATTACTTTTTTTTAAAGCTGCATTTGTCATAATCACAGAGATCTCTCAGAACCACATGGTACCCAAATGCTCTAAGCATTTAAGTTAGTGTTGTCTGTCCTCCAGTCTCAAATCTTTATTTTTCCCCATGTTCTTCTGAACATTTTCTTCCATGTTGCTAGTTAGAAGTCATTAAAAATATCCCCTGGGAGCTGATAATGAATCAGTAATTAACAAGGGACACAAATCTACGCATAGTGAATTTTTGATCTCTCTATACACGGTATTTGACGCTTCCAAAAGAGAAAGTCATCAGGTGCAATGGCAGAGAGAAATGAAAGTTTTGCTAAGAAGCAATGACAGTAAAATCAATAGTCATGGGAATAAACACAGAATAATTAATACACTAGTCCCTCCCCACTCGTCTTGAAATAAACAGCTCCTAGGGTCCACCTGACCGATGTGGTCAGTGAACTGCCAACTTCAAATGTTTTACTCTACTTTCAACTGTCACTTCAGCATTAGATGTTCTTCAAAAGTATATGTAATACACAAACATATATATGTATATATATTATATATGTATATATATCATACAAACGCATACACACATATATATTTAAATCTATTACCTATTTCATTAAATTATGGGTTATACTGTAATCAGTACTCTGAAGAAAAACAATAGATCAGAAGTGTACAGGGCATGCTTTACTTAGAGCACATAACAAAAACTAGTCTGACCTACACATTCTGCACATTCCATTCCAAAAGCTTCAAAGCTATCATGTGAGAACAAAGCAAATATATAATATTATAGGTGAAGAAGAGAGGGATAAATAAGCATCAAAGGAGAGCTCAGGTTGGTGGGGATGGCCACCCCACATTTTACAAAGTAGCACAAAAGATTTACTACTAAAACAACACACTGGCTTTTATATAAACAGGAACTGGGGATAATGAGTAAGATCAGGGTTGACCTTGATTCACCTTTCAACCTTAAGACATCTCCTGTCAAATCAGGTACATAAAAAGCAATTCTGAGCTGTTGATCTGAATCTTAAGCTAATCATTCCACTTCTTAAAGCACGTTTATGTGATTTATTAATATCTGATTCAAATAAGAGCTTGGCATACGGTAAATGAGCCCAACCCAAAGGAAAGCAGCTTTTGAGAGAAGACAAGGTAGCTTGGTTCTCTTCCAGCACTGAAGTTCTAAAAAGGCTAGAGTAGAGAGGACTAAGTCTCCAAGCACCGTACCCAGCAGAGGCTACATTCACAGGCATTTACTTTGCTGGTTAAGCTCGAACCAATTGCTGTTCAACCCTCAGAAAAATAAAAAGTATCTAGGTGAATATATTAATAAATAGTGCCCAGGATACTTGCAAAGATATGAGACTAGAATGGCATTAGCCCTGCATAACAGTAATAGATACTGACTCACAATCACAAACCTCATACTCAAACATTATAAAAGAGACGCTGGACAAATCAGTGACTCAGGATTCCCTCGGCAAAGACTTACCTCAAGATCCCAGTCATAGACCCTGTTTCTAGAGTTTTCACGTCTGTTTCGGTAGTCAGGACACCTATTCCGATACTCAACACTCCTGCTCCGATTACTGGCACACGCATGGCACCTGCCACAGCCACAGCCACAGCAGGTCCGACCCCCCATCAAGGTTCTGGACGGGACTGTTCTTCAGATTTTCCTCAGGAGAGGGTAATAAGTATTGCGGAAGAAGTGGAGTGGGGAAGTGGAGTCCAGGGCTACAGATGCAGCCACATCTGGTTCCACCTGGCCCAAGTGTTGTCAGAGTGCAGCCAGCCAGGCCTCTGTTCTTAGCAAAAGAAGGGATCCCCAATGAGGGATTTCTGACCTGCTATGATTAGGAAAAAACTCTTCATCAGTTCAAAAGAACACAAACCCCCAATTTTTCATCTCTTCAGCCAAAATGAAGATATGATCCTCTCTCGATGTCCTCACCTAAACAAATGAGCATCACTGGCCAGTGACTCCTCTTTATTATGGGGATGATGTCACAAGAGCTTTAATTTCCCCCTCTACTGCATTAGCTGGTAGGAATTCAGCTTAAAATTTGAGGATGTCAGAGACCAATAACAGTAATTACTACTTACACAGAGCTTTGTATATGCCCCAGGCTTTACAATCATTAGTGATTCCTTGCAGCAAGCTGGGCATGCTGATCAGGATGATCACCAGCCAGTATTCTTGAAGGAAATGGATCTGTCTTGACTAGAGCTGAAAACAGAATCCCAAAGACTTTAATTTAAATGTTTTCAGTCCTTGATGCTTGGAGTCTAAGACTATTGTAAATATTTTTAATAGCAAGTGCAAGAAATTTATTTGAACAAAGGGACCGAAAGAAATGCAGAAGTGGAACTGGAATGAAGGAGAGGAAAGACCATTTCAGTTACTCTTCTGAGATCTTCATTGAACTCCCTTGCATGCGTGACCAGAAAACCTTTCAGAAGTCCCAGTCCTGATAACGCCCCCTCCAGTAAGGGCAGGGAAACATTTCAGGTTTTCCACGACTTAAGATCTCCTCCCACACAAAACCCCCACCCCCACAAACACAACAAACTTAAACTCTAATTGGATAACAGAACACGGTATTATTTAAAAAGAAGAAGAAGGATACACAATGATTAAAATGTCCCATACAAGAACACAATTTTTATCAATTCTGAATACCAATGATTATTACTTTGTCAAAATATCTTCAGCAAGACAAACAATTCAATACAAAAATAAGCAAAGAACATGAAAAGGTAATTCACCGAAGGAATATAAATGGCCAATAAGCAAAAAAAAGAGTTCAATCTCTTTTTTAATTGAAGAACTGCAAATTTAAACAATGAGCTACCAAAGGTTGGCAAAAGAAGAAAGACTGATTATATACAACATTTATAAAGTGGTAGAAAAATAGGCACATTCATTCACTTTGGTTGGGAGCTTAGGTTGATAAAAGTTTTTATGGGCAATTTGATAGTATCTATAACATTTAAAAATAAGTGTGCTTTCCATTCAATAATTCTGTTTCTAGGGAATTTATCCCACAGAAATACCGACCAAAAAATCTCATAGAGACAGTATTGTTGACAGAAGAAAAAGGGGGACGTTGGGGTGCCTGGCTGGCTTACTCAGTAGAACAGGTAACTCTTGATCTCAGGATCGTGAGTTTGAGCGCCACACTGGGGGTAGAGTTTACTTAAAAAAAAAGTGGCAATAACTTAAATGTCCATAAATAAAGATTGGGAAACTACACAACAGTACCCCTATTATATCATATATATGAAATACTCCACAGCAATTCAAGAGGCATATTTATAGATACTAACTTGGAAAGATGATCCTAAAAATTGTTAAGTAAAAAAACAAGTTGGAGAATTGTATGAAGTGTATGATCCCTTTTGGTAGGAAAAGTACAAATGGACTAACTCTATTTACATAAACGCATAAGAAAAAATTCTGAAAGGATACACACCAAACTAGTTAACTTCAAAGGTGATGAGACAATTTAAGTCTTTATTTTGTATGTTTCAGAATATTGGAAAGTTTTTGCAACAAGCAGATATGATATTTAGAAAAAAATAATAAACATATTATCACACTTAAAAAACAAAACAAAACCTGGAAACCCTACCACAGTTAAAGCCTTCTAGTTTGGATTAATACAGGAAATGGACTGGCTAATATATATTTATGTTTATTTTTATATATGTAAATAAACAGCACCCTCAGTCATTACATCAAAGGAAGACAGCACATGTATTTGGGGTGAAAGAAAAACAAACCACTCACTGATTTCCTGCTGCATCCTGGTGACCACGATACCTTCAAATGCGTGGTATCACAGACTGATAGAGATAGCCTGATTTTTCCAAAGCCAGCTATACATAAGCAATCAATCTTTTTATTATAAGGCCAGACATTCAGCTTTGATGAGAAAAACAGCTGGTATACCATATCCTGCTGTTTGTAAAGCCATACTTAGGGTATTAAAGCAACATTCTCCAGCCTATAGAATGCCCAAGCTCTGGAACCTATGTAGGAAAGGCAGCTCTAGCCGCACCCAGTAATACCAGGCTTTTCCAGAGGCAAAGAAGTGCCTCCTGTGCCACCAACTCTCCCTTGATGTCTGCAACTCCCCAGCACAAGTGGCAGAGGAGAAGGTGGAGGCACGCTCTGCAAATGGTCACATTCTCTTTCTGCTGTCCACACACGGCTTATTTATGTACATATGTATACGTGTATTTGGTGAGCAGTCCTGCTCTACTTTTGAAAGCCTAAATAAAAATGAAATTTGTACTAGAACCGAAATGCTGCACGTTGGCAATAACATTGTTTTCTATTATTTTTTTATGGTGAATATACAGCATTTCATTCATGCAAAATGTATAGCTAATGTTCCAGCCACATGAATGCAGTCTGACCCTCGGGGTCTCCTCGTCCAGTAAGGAAGGTGCCTTGTAAATTAGTATGGTATGGTAAGTGCTGAGTTTGGGGTACATCCAAGGTAAATGGCAGCACAAGGAGGAAAATAAAAAAATAAACAACTTTTCTGAGGCAGACGTCACAAAGGAATAGCTGTTTGAGCAAGACCCTAAAGGACGAGTAGACAAAACATGAAAAGACTGTAGGCATGGGAAGAAATATCTGCAAAGGCAGTAGAATGGCCCACTAAGGACACCTGGGAACAGTAGCCCCTCAGACAACGCAATCAGAACTGGTATAGATTACAACAAATCAGAGAATCATAAAAATTGCATATGCATACCTAAACCATTTTAATTTAACTTTAATCACAATATAACTGAAATCATACCTATTCATTCCTCTATTTTAAAATTTTTTTGAATATGCAATACCTTCACATAGCTCAAAATTCAAAATATGAGAAAGTATACAGCAAAAAGTCTCTCCCGCCCATGTCCCCTATCTACCATTCTCCCCACCCCTATCACAGGTAATTAGTTTTGAATATATCCTTCTATATTTTTTGAAGATTTTTTAATTTATTTATTTGAGAGAGAGAGCGAGAACGAGCACAAGTTGAGGGGGGAAGCAGAACAGAGGGAGAAGGAGAAGTAGGCTCTCTGTTGAGCAGGGAGCCCAAAGTGGGGCTCGATCCCAGGACCCTGGGATCATGATCTGAGCTGAAGGCAAACGCTCAACTGACTAAGCCACCCAGGCGCCCCATATTCTTCTATATTTTCTTAATTAACCTACAAGCAAAAACATTTATTCTAATCCCCTGACTTTTGCACAAAATGAAACATGCCATACACATTGTTCTCTATCTTTAATTTTGTTTTCTAACAGTATATCTAGACTTTTAGATCAGTACAGATAGAATACAGAGAGACTCTTGCCAGGCAGTTGGTCTGATAAGGGTGAGAGATTGAAGCTCGGCAGTAGACCAACCTGCATGGATAGGACAGGTCCCAGGGTGAGGTGGGGTGGAAGGATAGTGAGATCTGACTGGTGATGAAAGCAGACATTTGGGGGGCACCTGGGTGGCTCAGTCATTAAGCGTCTGCCTTTGGCTCAGGTCATGATCCCAGGGTCCTGGGATCGAGCTCCACATCGGGCTCCCTGCTCGGTGGGAAGCCTGCTTCTCCCTCTCCCATTCCCCCTACTTGTGTTCCCTCTCTTGCTGTGTCCCTCTCTGTCAAAAAAAAAAAAAAAAAAAAAAAAAAGCAGGCATTTGGGACAAGGAAGGCCCAAGGGCTCAGCAGTCTCTATTCACAACACCCGATGGCACAGGTGTTTTGAGGTAAAGTGCCAATAGGAAGGTGAAATGTAGTGTTGGAATGGATGGATGATACTCATAAGTCCTTTAAGTAAGTCACTATTGGGATGGTCTAAACTTGGTCTAACCTCAGTAACCTCAGTCTCGGGGTGAGGGTTGGAGAGGTTAGACTTCAGGATTTGGAAGGTCCTACTTTTTGCATGATGATTTTAGAACTGTCCTTGGTGAGATTAGCAGCCTGGGTGCCTTGAGACAAAACATGAGAGCTCAGTGATCAACATTCATGTACTATGTCCTAGGCCAAGCCAACAGTGGACAAGACATCATACGATGTTCTGTGGGATGAAGCAGCGTGGGGGTGGAGTGAGCAAGTCTGAGGCCTCTTAAGTCCTTCATATTTTGAACTTGGTCTGGCCTAACAAATGAAGTAAAGCTGGGGACTGAGCATTCAGAGCAAAATCGGTGGACCCATGTGGAGTGGCTGGAAAGAGAGAGAGGAGAAATCATGGCGTGGGCAGGGAAATGGGGCATCCCCTCTCAAAGTCGTCAACCACCATGGAAAATGAGTGTTAGAAAACAGTTTTTTCTTCTTTTCTACCTCAACCAATGCTTGTTAAATTGGATTGTTATACTTCTTGACTAAACTAGAATAACCAGGCTGGAAACTGGAAGATGCTCCACTTTAACAATTATAAGATGAATTAGGCAATAAAAAAGCTGTCAAAAGTGATTGTGGTAGAACCATCTCTGGGATAGCTGAGACCAAAGCAGCTACCTGTCTGTTTCAACGATTTGGGAGCATCCCAATCTCAAAGAGCGAGATTAGAGATTCATGGATGTTTCCTGAATGATGGGGCAGAGAAACACTGACAAGAGTTGACATCTGTACAAGTGACTTCTGAAGGAACAATACTGATTTGGCAAGACTTCTTCTCTTCTATCAATTATAGTTACCCTTTTTTTTTGAGGGGGGCAGGGGCTTATTTTATCTTTTAAAAAGTACATATGCACACACACATATGGATAATGGGAAATAGAGGCTTTATCCAGGTCATCAAGAATGAAAGAATCTAAATGGTTAAAGCAAAATAGTTTTTTGCTTGAATTAATCAAATAATTGCCATACCTGTTTATTCCATTTTACTTGTTTGAACTTGGCTTCAGAATGATTAAAATTTTAACCTATAATCATTATAGTCACATAAAATTTTCTAGATCAAAATAAGTGACTACAATTGAAAAAGGATTAAATGATTTTTGTACTAGAAATCATAGAAATTCTCATTAAGGTAATTGCCTTCTTTGAAGACACTGATTTTAATTAACAATACACTGCTCAGCATCTTGTTCTATTCTTTTTTAAAAATGCTTTAATTAATAAAGAGTGTTCCTTCATGTCCCAGAAATACCTCCATGTAGTGGAATTAAGACATTTTCACTAATGAAATAAAGTTAAGCAGAAAATATAACATAATAAGTACATAAATATAACAAAACACATAATAATCTACAATGTTAATCCTCTCTTATATGCAAAGAAAGAATTCCTCAACAAAATTGTCACTTGTATACAGAATACATGTTTTCATTTAGTGATACCACTTTTTTATGCTTTTCTCTAATATGAAAAAGTAGTCTGTTAGAAATAAACATTTTACATAAACATATCTTCTGCTGTAAAATGGACTAAGGATTTTATGTGGCCATTGAAAGGAAAGATTGTTTTGTACAAATAAATATAAAATCCCTGGTGATTTTTCCCATCTAAGATTTGAATTCTAGTAATATTCTATTTTGATTTTTGTTATGCTTTTTTTCTCTACTTGATGTATATATGCATTTGAGAGGCAATACTATCTTTGTAATTTTAAATCCATATTTCCGTTTACACAAGCAGGTATAGTAAATGGCTTCTCATTTTGATTGAAGGATTCGATATAGTATTGTCATCTTTAAGGAATGTCTAAGGAATTTTAACAGCATGTTAAATAAACAAATGCAATAACAAAATGTACAGAACAAATATAGAGAATGAATAAATACTGGTTGTTTGGGGAAAGGCAAATTGCTTAACTTTAATGCAAATGAAAATTTAAACACTTGTTTGAATAAATACATATAACCAAGAAGGCTAGATCAACTCAGGAATCTTAAGAAGAATTTATGGCTTTTTGCCTGGGAAAGAGACCAAGGGTGGTCCTGATTCACCGGCCTAATAAATGTGCTGATTCCCCAAGGAAGGGAGCAGGCTCATTGCAGAGCAGACTAAGAGAAGGGTACTTTGGAAAGTATGGGAAGTGCCTGGCACACAGGCACTCATAGTAGGTACGAACCACCCAGAATCTAAGTGGAGTTAACTTTTGTTTCCCAATGATAGTGGCCAGGCCAGTGCAGGGGGATGTCTTGCACTTTTGAGAATGATCCACCAACTCCTCTCAGCCATGATCTTGAGAGACAAAGTTGAGAACACATCAGCAGGGAAGAGAAAGCCTGTTCTCCTGCTTCTCCCTTTCTTTCAGGCCTACTAGACTATGCAGATGAGAAAGATCAAGAGAGCCAGAGCCCAGAGAGAGCAGGAGTAAGAAAGAGAGATGGTGGAGGGGAAGAGAGGGTAGGGAGATGGAGGGAGAGGGCCAGAGAGAGAGAGAGACAGACAACAGGCAGACCCAGAAGGGGATCTTGGAGGCAGTCTTTCCTGTTGTGGGTATTTGGCCACCTCTCAGTGGGAATGTGTAAGCCAAGTAGAGAGTTTCAGGTGGTGCCTGGCTGAGCCCATCTCAGGTGACACTCGGAGACGGTGTAGCCAGACCGACAGTCTGCTTTTGCCTCCTTCTTTACCTTCTTGCCCTTCTTTCTCTGCTCTGGCTCCCTGCTACACTGGGTCCCCAGTTCACCCGTCTCGAGCTGCAAGCCTCCTTGTCCCTGCCCACCCTCACAGTACTGAGCGCTCTGGGTTGGCCTTGGGGTCTCTCCCTGTGGGCTGCCCCGTGCTCAGGGCTCCCTGACCATAGTCCAGGAGAGCAAGGAAGGGCCAAGAGACCATGTTCAGATGGTATATCAGCACTGTGAAGAAGACAGGACTGTCTTTGGGCCGTGGACCATGGGAGAAGGGCCATCCCTCTGAGGGGATCTGTCTTATGCCCCAGCTCTGAATGCTGCGGCCTATTGTTTCCTGGACTTGAGGAAACATCACAGGACAGTTAATGGCATGATACGTACACAATTATTTTTATTTTGAGTTATTAAAGGACAAATGTAGGAAACAACCTGAAACTCTAGCTAGGACCAGTGACTAGATTTATTAGGTTTTGTTTACAGTTTTAAACTATTTCTTATAAAGAAAGGACAAAAATGTGAAACCAGTTTGAAGATAAGTATAATATACAGTAAGCTAGGTTTATTTAATTTTTAAAATTTAAATTTGATTTTTTTATTTTAATGTTTTGTTAATTTTATACTTCAGATACTCTGATATTATGCTGTTTGGAGTTGCAAGCTTCTCTATTGCATTTCCCTACCTATTTTTTTTTTTAAAGATTTCATTTATTTATTTGAGAGACAGAAAGAGAGAGTAAGCATGAGCCTGGGGGAGGGGCAAAGGCAGAGGGAGAAGCAGACTTCCCACTGAGAGGAGAGCCCACCACAGGACTTGATCCCAGGACCCTGGGGTCAAAGACCTGAACTGAAGGCAGGCGCTTAACCCACTGAGCCACCCAGAAGCCCCTCCCTACCTTCTTTTATCATGTTCTAATAAAATATAAAATATGAACTAACAATCTCATCCTGTCTTTTTTTTTACTGCTTTCATCACTAAGTAATTTTTAAATTTTTTTATTCTAAATTGTGGTAAAATACACATAAGATAAAATTTACCACCTTAATCATTTTAAATATACAGTTCAGTACCATTAAGTATATTCACACTGTTGTGCATCCCATCTCCAAAACTTTTCATCTTGCACTAATAATTAACTTTTAGTATACAGGATTACTAAAGCAAATTTCTTTTTAGTGGGGGGAGGATTTCTCTTACAACAAAATATCTTTCACTACTAACACTCACTGATCTTACAGAAGTGGGTTGTAACAAGAAATGTATTGTACAACCTTCAAAGCCTGGCGGCTCCACCAGCTCTCACACTATGACTAACAACACCATTGTGCTTTTTTGCCCCAGACAATTATGTGAGTAATATCCTTTTATGAGTGATTGAATGCGGTTAACATACATACACTTCTCTATCTCCCACATTGGGGAAAGCTCTTTTTCTTTTTAAGGCAATACAATTGAGTCAGAACTTTCTATGCAAACATCTAGATATTAAGAAGTAACTGTTGATATAACACCATCTCTAAAATCCTTGCAGTAGGAAGTAGTATAAATGCTTTTTATGGGCATTCCAAATACTGATGTCCATATACTTTGTACGTCTTTGAGTTGAAACACAGTCTGTGCAAAAAGAAAAAAGGCAGGCAAAAGGCACTCATGACAATGAGGAAGAACATCTGAAGGCAGCATAGAGCAAAGATTCACGATCATCCCTTGAGACTCATTATTTATCATGGTGCTTTGATATAAAATGCCCTTTTTACAATTTACATTCGTTTTAAGTATGTTTTTCAATCAGGCAAGGGTTATTTTACCATGTTTTAGTTCACTAAAGTGTTTATTCCTGGGAGCCAAATATTGGAAATGAAGCATTACCTTTTTAAACATTCCAGGTTCCAGAGGTAAAGGGCCAGGCACCTCAGCTGTGTTGTGAAGGAGCTGGAATTCCCCACCATGCAATGCAAATCTCTGGCACTCTGGAGCCACATGGCCTCCATCCACTACCTCTAAAGCTCTGTAAAGAATGGAAACATAAAAAAAAAAAAAAAAAGAATGGAAACATAGTTATGTCAATAACCTATCAAGAACTCTGGAAACTCGAGAAACCCAAAGGCACATTTCTGTCTGTTATTTCCAATTAGCCAAGATCATTCTTCAAAACCTACACAGGGTTGTAGATAATTTGGTACTCTCATGCACATTTAGTAACAAACCATGAGGACTTCGCCATGTGGCCAACAGAATTCTTTTAAACCCTATGCAGAAAACAAATCAGAGCTAGATAGGTAGATAAATAGCACTTATAGATAGGTTTGGGCAGTCCAATTTCATTTTACAACTTCTTGGTTGCTCTACTGTCATCACTCTTAAGAAAAGAAAAGATATTTGTACATTTCCTGAACATTGGAAATAAAGTAGGAACTAAATCCATTAGGAGAAAGATCTAGGCTATGCCAGGGAAAAGGAATCATTCCCAGGATTAATATTTATTAGAGTTAAAAGAAATGGAAACCAATGAAGGCAGAGTGTTCTAGTCAACCCTGGTGGTTTCCTACCCAAAACCATTTCCTTTATTCAAACTCCCAGACACTTCTCCCCTCCCACCCCAACTCCACATGTACTTTTTCTTCACTAGTAATCCTGATTTTGTTCAGATAGCCACCCTCCATGTGCCTCAGAGGAAGCCACTTCTGGCTTAGTAGTCCATTGTGATTAGTCTGTTCCTGGAGTCCTGTTCCCCTTGCCAGTAACTGACTTAGGCATATGTCCATACATCTCTCTTGCTGATATTACCCCATTGATTTATGTCTGTCTGACCCTCTAAATGGTTTATACTTTGTCTGAGTTATCTGGTGCAAGTCTGGCCAATGAGATGTGAGGGAGTCTGCTGAAGGCATCAGTGGAAGGTCTTTCTCTTAAAAGAAGGTTTACAGAAAAAACTAGTTCTTCCCTGTAGGCCAGTGTCCTGACTGCATATGATGACTGTGACAGCCACCTTGGAACCATGGGTGGCATTAGCCAAGGAGAACAGATGGAGCAGAAAGCAGACAGAAATATGAGAGCCTGAGTCTTCAAATACATTCTTGAGCAATTGGATTAACCAATCCTAGACCTGCCCTAGCTCTAGAATTCTTGTTATGGTACATAATGAATGTTCTATTCCTTATGCCATTTTGAGTTGGGTGTTCTCTGTTATCTTCAATTGAGCAGATATAAGCATTGATACATTTCTTAATTGTATAATTAAGGCTGGAATAAAGATACTGGAGCAGGATAAGGTCTTTGAGTGAAGAATACTAATGAAGTGTAAAGAGAACTAAAAATCCAAGGCTTTAATAATTCACAGAAGAAATAGAAGGTAGGTTTAGTTTCTCAGTGGCCAGAGGAAGGGAGGACTACTATAAATAGTCCAGGAATGGTGCTTGCTTCGTCCATAATTCTGAGACAGGAAATTCTGAGTGTTCGTAGTACAGCCAATAGCCTCTCACCTTCCTTTGAGAGGAGGAGGCTGATGACATGTTGGCTGACTTCTCTCTCCTCCTGCCTCAGATACAGGCAGTATGGCTGTGCACCTGGTCACAGGCGCCATTATTTCAAACTTGGCTCCAGGACTGGGTTGGGGAGATAAAGAAGTCCATGGGATGTGTGGGCTGGGAGGGCTTCACAAGCAGAGCTCAACTTTAGGACAGCTTCTCACCCAACCCCAGATGCTCAGGCCACCCCACGAGCGTTTCTAGGTCCTCTCTAGAGTGTCAGCCCCGGAACTTGTACTCACAGCAAACTTATTATACAAGTTTGTCTGCTGAAACCAATCTTCACAGAATATTACACAAAAATAATAGACCCAGAATCATGCTGGAGGGTCCCTAGGCCATGTGGTCACTTTTTTAACAACATCTAGCTTCATTCTTTCAGCAAGCATTTTTACATCTCTGTGTGTGTGTCATATGTCAAGGTACACGAGATGAACAAACCCACCCTCTGCTCTCAAGGGTATTAAGGCCTAGTGGACATAGGGGCCCTTTAAGGGGGCACTATTATTCTGAATAACAGTTATACACAGAGCGAGGCAAGATAAATCTCCCTGCCTATGAGCCAACCTTAGTAAGTGGTGTTTGTAAAGGGAAAGGCCAGTTGGAAACTTGGCTAATTTTGCTTTTCCAAAGGGTAAATTTTAGTTTAACTCTGGAGTAGACTACAGGTAGTCATAAGAAAGGATGAGCTGGGCTCCCCGGTGAGAAAGTTAAGATTTGTAAATGGAAGTACAGTTTTCTTTGTGAATAGTCACTACCGCTCTCTTATTAAGGACAATATCCTTTGGGTTAAAAAAAAAAAAGAAAGACAAAATAAGATAATAAGATGCCCCAAACACTGCCATACTGGTCTGGAGATTTAGCAGAGAATAATTTATTGATTTGCTAATTATAACCTGTACTTTCCTTATTTTAGCACAGATATGTTGCCAGAAATGAAAGAGGTTCAGTGTTAACTCCTTCACTTTACTCAGACTCATAAATAAGCGCAATATTTGCCGGCTCATCCAGTTACTCTGTTTCCTTTTTTTATTTGGCTTGGTTTTAAAAACCAGATTGCCGTTTTCCCTGGAGATTAATTTGGTAGGAAATTAATAATGGCAAGATTGTCTACCCTTTCCTAAGTTAAAAGCCAAAAAAGGCTTTCCAGACAAATCCACGCTCTGTGTGGCTTGAGGCTTGTATCATTTGGGGGGCCTCTTTAAGAAAAAGAAAACAAGATATCTTACTTCTTCAAACTTTATAACATTAGGACCTCTCCTAAAGCCTTGGGAGTGGCCCTTAAAGCGTAAGCCTCATTTGCTTCCCATAAATCTGTTTCAGGTTTTCCTAATTCGGTCTACTTTATCAAGTTGTTCCTCAAGCATTTTAATACATGTAGTCCAATATAAAGCAAGTTCAAGGAGTTTCTTTATCTGATAGTTTCTTCTTCTTCTTTTTTTTTTTTTTAAACTAGGCTTGCATGCTCTACTGACTGAGCCAGCCAGGCGCCCCTCTTTATCTAATAATTCTTGCTTCAGGGATAACGTACATGTAAAATAATAAAATGTGACGCCAAAGTAAAGGTTTAGGTTTAACTGCAGGGTGCAAATTGATGCTGCACTGCCGTCTACTGTCTACTCAAAGAATTCCTCGTGTGTTCTGATAAGGCTTGGAACGGGGGTTTCAAAGTTTCTGAAGGGGCTTCCAGCTGCATTGAGTTTTTTCCTCATGAGCGCTTAAAACGCCAGAAATTCTTCTGAATCAAGGCAGTGGTTGTACAGCTACATAAGTTTCCTGGCCATGAAGAAAGAGAGGAAACTTTTAATTCACTACAGGCTAATAGTATGGGTAGTGTTTTTTTGCGGCAACCTCTAAATGGTAGAGAGCTACCATTTCCTGAGCAACTCAGATTATGGACACACACCACCAGAACATTCTAGACTTGAAAAGGCCCTCGAGATTACCTGGTGCAGTCCTCGTTGCAGATTTGAAGAGACAATGGCTCCGAGAAGCCATGAGGCGGACACTACTGGGGGGTCTGCTGATTAGCCATGTGCATGGAGCCAGAAGTCTGACGTCTATGCCAAGGCTCACCCAGAGGCAAATAATGACAGTGTCACCCGTAAGGCCCTGTAAATCTGTCCTATCACCAGAAAACAAACAAACAAAAAACCACATTTATTTACCTTGGAAACCAAGGATTTTAGATTTACAGAATGGATTTTTCTTTCAGAAGCAATGTCATATTCAGTCTTCTAATTTTCTCAGCCAAATAGGAGACGGAATATCTCTGTGGTATACACACAGATTTCAAGTCATACCAGCCTAGCCATTAGCTATGTGAACTTGGTGAGTTACATAACTTCTCTAAGCCTCAGCTCCCTCATCTGCAAAATAGGGATAATAACTAGACTGTCATGAGAATTAAATTAGCTCATGCTCATAAAAATTAGCTAATATTCATTTGCTTAGTACTGGCACATAGTAGGTGCTCAGTAAGTACCAGTTATTTTAATTATGCATATGTATGTCAGTTAACATTTCCTGCATAACAGCTTACTAGGTATCATGCAGATGTCACTTTGAGCTAGCATATTTATCAGGCTCAACTATTAAATGATATAGAAACAAGAATGGCAGAGATGGGAGTACAGAACCCACCTGACTCCCCGTTTAGAGACTAATTTCAAATTCTCTGCAGATGAGTTTCATGATCACAGTTGGATGGAGATATAAATATAACTTTCTATATTCATTCAAGTTTTAAAAATCCAAAACATCCTAGGAGTTTTGGCTACACAAAGAATGCTCTGACATTAATAGAAGTATTGAGCACCAGCAAATGGTATAGCTTTTAATGCAGAAACTCTGCCATCTACTGGTTGCACAAGATCATCAGTCTACTCATCCTTTTTTTTTTTAGTGTTTCTATAAAAAGTAACACTCTCAGGTCCAGTCAGCCTCCATCCTCCTGGGCCCCTCAATGTTTTAAATGGCAGATTGAAGGTTTGGGACCATCTCCCAATGTGCTATGTGGGGCAGAATGTCCAAGTCCCCCTCGTATCTGACCACTGGAATGCAGATCATCTTCTCTCCAGCAAAGCCTGGGGACATTTGCCATAATAATTCCATTTTGTGAAATCTAGGCTTTGGGTATTACAGAGTCTGTGAAATTTAATCAAACTCCCTCAGAACCAATAATTGTAAATTTTGGTCATCTGGGATCACTCTCCATGTTCAAGAAACTATGAAGCCCACCTAGAACCAGACTGGGCTCAACAAAGTTTGGCTTCATTATTGGCGATCCCAGAGGAAGGAAGGATCTCATTCTGGGCAAGAGCAAAGAGGACAGGGGACCAAAACAACCTGGGGAATAACTGTCCCAAACCCCAGGAGAACTGACAAACCGAGGTCTGTGTCTCAAGGAAAGGCTCAGGTTCAGTAGGAGACTCATGTTCTATGCACGATTGCACACTCACTCACTTAGAGGAACCAAAGATCGTGGTATTTTTTTTCAATTTCTCTTTATAACATTCAAGTTGGACAATTTCATTGTTAAAATATAAAAGAAATTTTCTTGATTGCTGGTATTTTCCTTTTAAGGCTATTCAAGTTCCTATAACCTAATGGCAGAGAAGAGCAAATGTGGCTTTTCTTTTGATGGTATATCTAATCCCCAAAGAAAGACTGTCTAATGACCTTCCTAAGCTCATAAATAACAAATTAATAATGCAAGAGAGAGTTTTTAAAATTGCTATCCTTTGCAACACAAAGTAAAGCTAGTGGTGATTGTATTACCATGGGGCAGGCAAGGAGCAAGAAGCCTGGCAGAATATGATTATAGATACAAGTGTAGAAACCAATCCTAAATCACCATGGGCAATGCTGGGGAGTCATCCCTGGGCTCTCCTGCTCCCATCACCCCACCTCTGACCACTGGTCAAGGGGCCCTTTGTCACCACACCTGAGCTTGCTTTGAGACACACTAAAGACGCAGCCACATAAGAACTCTTTGTTGTACACATTGCAGGGAAGCTGAGAAGGGTGTTAGTCACCATCTCACTTAATAGTCTCTCTATGGGGCCTGAAAAGAGAAATTTCTCTCATTTTTAAGTGCCAAAAAAAGCTTTTCTTTTCCTCACCTACTGTCTTTCAGACAGTGGGGATGATGTACCTGACCGCAAATCAATTTTAGTAATCATACAGAACTTTGTGAATGTATAATTCTGTTAAGTCATTGTCTTTCTGGTCTTATCACATTATTATTCTTTTAGTTTCCTGATCTTTACCTTTACATTGTTAATTGGATATACACTGTAAATCCTTTGGAGGAAGAAGTGATGGGGTATAAGTACGTGAAACCCTTGTCCATTCATTTGACCATTATCCTAGTCCAACTTCATTATCTTTTCAGTTTAGAGAGTTTTCCAGCTATCCTCTCCTACCTAGTCTCTTCTGCATCCTCCAACCTCCTCTAACATTACAGACAGATTGATCTTTCTAATGTGTTCTCTTATTTGAAAGCCATTAATGGTTGGGCACTGGGTATAGAATAAAAAGTCCAGCATTCAAGCTCTTCCATCTTCTGGACCCAGTCTACCTTTTCAAACTAAGCTCCCTTACACACCCTACATTACAGGCAGTTTTGCTATATTGTACTCTCGTTATAATCATTGATGGCTCTTTCTCTCACAGAGTGGGTTCTTTTATCTCAGAGAGTAATCTCCTTACGGAGCTCGTGTGTATGATTCTGTTTTTGCCATGGCATATAACCACATCTGTCACATCACAGATGTTCAGTTAGGGTTTACTGGGTGAGTGAATACAAAGCCCTTTCTGCAAAAATGATTTGACTCATGTCTACAGCAGCTGCTTGTAGAGCTTATACTGTTGATGACTATTTCAAATAATGTCAGTATAAAGCCCTGGTTCAAAAGCACCTCTTCCTAACCACGATAGTCGCAGCTAGGCTGGTCCATCTGTTACTTTCCAGAAGTCTATGGTGATGTCACACACTTTGAAGTTGACTTTATAGCAACTTTACTGTGTATCATCTGCTTCCTTTGTTTACCTTTGCCACACCTTAGCTCAATAATCCAAAATGACTCTGGTGCCAACCACAATTAGTAAGAATGTATGAAACTCTAGGGTCCCTAAAGAACCTGGCACCACACTTGTCTGCCTAAGTTAGCCCTTCCAGGCACTCAAAGAATTATCTTCACCAAACTTGAGCTTTGATAATAATTGCATTACTGCAAGTGTTATTACACTATAGCAACTTTAGAAGCAAAGAGTTTCGAGATAAATTGTAATTTTTCCTTGTATCAAAAAGTTTCAGCATTTACTGTATTTCCTGAACTCACAAATACCTACTTTTCTTACAAATCAGATACTCTCAAAATCCTCACAGCTATTCAGAGATTTAAAGGCTCTACTCAATATATTCTTACTATAGAGTGTTCTATAAATCTTATAAACCTAAAAGTGAGGACTGAGTCTTTAAATGTTACTTGTAAGACATATAAAACATTTTCACACACAATATGGTACTTATAGTAATGCCCTTTGATGATAGTATGAAAACTAAAGAAATTATTTTAAAATATAAGAATAGTCTTTCTTTTTTTTACTTTTTCAAGATAACTCTTACAGATGTTAGTTTTTACATTAGTTTCCAATTTCAGCTGTCAAACTCATCATTTTTGACTTCCTCAATTTCCAAATACCTGGCAGATGTTCAATGATTAATGTAAAATGATTAGTAATTAGTACATAATTGTCTGAATTACATTTTTGGCTTCCCCCATCCACCTGCACCACATAGGTAAACTATAAGAGAACAGAGTTGCTTAAGGCCTCCTAGATATGTCCTTTGGTGGTGACTAGAATTGTCATCATTTAGTTAATGATGAGTTCAATTATTATCTTTAACTTGTGATAATGTTGCAAAAGAAAACTCTAATTAAAAATCATTTCTAACAAGAAGTAATAATGCAAAACATATTACAGACACATCAGGAATACAGATTTTCTGACTGACGACAATGAGAAGCTGAATCTGAGAATAGACTGATAGGTATACTCTTGGCGCCCATGAATTGAATTCCTCTATGGTGTAAGAAGTTATCACTACTCTCCATCTAGCTTAATAAATTTGTCCTTACAGAGATGCCAGTAACAAGCTCCAAATTCCCCGCTAAGGGGTACTCCACTGCCACTCCAACCCCATCCTTCCCTCAGTTGTGGTCAGAGAGATTTGTTTGCTTTTCCCTTATGCACAACTGGTTTCATTATTTATTCTTTGCTCAGGTTTCCTATTCATTCTTTCCCCTGTCATCTTGGCAATCTCAGGCTCTCAAATTCTACTAAGTCTAATTTCAAACTTCATTTCCTCTAGTACACTTCTGATTATAACGAATCTTGGGTTTCTTGCCCCCTGAGGTATCCAGTTTATACTAAAGGAAATCCCAACTGACCAACGGGTTGTGTTCCAAAACTTTTTTTTAAGGTAACTGACTTAGTATCTTGTAAGTACAATATTATAAATGGTAGTTTAACTCCCAGATAAGCTACATGAAAAGTCAATTTCATGTAGCTAAAACAGTATACCATAGCAAAAAAGAAAAAAGAAAAGAAAGAAAAAGATTGCTAATATGAATTGGTTTAAAAAACAAGAAAGCAATAAACAGCCTTAGAAATAGTATTTCTTGGGGTGCCTGGGTGGCTCAGTCGGTTAAGCATCTGCCTTCGGCTCAGGTCATGATCCCGGGGTTCTGGGATGGAGCCCTGCATCAGGTTCCATGCTCAGCGGGAAGTCTGCTTCTCCCTCTGCCCCTCCCCCTGCTCATGCTCTCTCTCTCTCTCTCAAATAAATAAATAAAACCTTAAAAAAAGAAGAAATAGTATTTCTTTCTCTCAAGTACAGATTATTTTCTTTTTGGGATATGGATTATTGAGAAAAAACACATTCAATGAAAAAGAGTTAATGGTTAGAGAATTTTTCAGGGATTATAAAGTGACTTAATAGGGCTTTTATTGTTACCAGATCTAGACTATTACTGTTTCACAACAAAATCTGTACTTTTCCCTTTTCCTCATATGGATGTATTACTAGCTTTGCTCTCGGGCCTTACACCCACCAACTACGAGATCACGACTCACAGTAGAATGGAAAGAGACACAAAGAATGCAAAGAGAAAAAAGAAGGAAGGGAAGCGAGGGAGAAGGGAGTTTCCTTTGGCCAACAGCGGAAAGAGAGAGGAAAAGAGGGAAGTATTCCAAATAAAGTGAGGGTATGCTTAGGAGGAAAGAAAATTCCCACATGTGGAAGTAATGTAGCCAGCCAAGGAGAAACAGGAGAAGGCAGAAGAAAAGAGGCAGCACCGCATGTGCATAAACGTCCAGTTCTTCTAGGGAAACGCTGCTGGCCCCACACTTCCTTGGCTCAGGACAGGCCTCTGGGCACAACAGCTCTTCATAAGCAAAGGACTAAAGGACGTGCAAACTTCAGGTGAGTGACAGTAACTGGTTGTGAACTTTTAGGCTGAATGCTATGACGTAACATTTTTATAGGTCAAAACCAGTCAAGTAAGGTGCAACCTAGCATTCTTTGTTAAGTGTTCACATCAGGTTTTCTGTGAACATACATTATTTTCTCATTTCAGTTATGGGCTTTTTAGGAGTTAAGAACCATATCATCTTCTAGGCCTATAAACTGTACTCAGTTACTGAGTGAGTACAAAATAAATACCCCCCTCTTTTTAAGATTTATTTATTTGAGAGAGAGCGAGAGAGAGCATGAGTGGGAGGGGCAGAGGGAGGGAGAGAGAGAATCTCAAGCAGGCTCCGCGCCCAGTGCAGAGCCTGACGCCAGGTTCGATCCCATGACCCAGAGATTACCACCCAACTCGAAACCAAGAGTTCGATGCTCAACTGACTGTGCCAGCCAGGCACTCCCGCCCCCCACCTTTTTGTTTTTGATCAGGGATGACATAAAGCAAGTTTTTTCTTGTGGCACTGACTGATTGAGGACCCAGGCTTCTAGCACTGAAAAAGAGCTGAGTCACTAAACCACAAAACATTCTACTCCAAGAAAGTATTTACTTTGTTTAACAGAATTTTAAAGTAGGGAGAGTCATCTTATCATGTAGAATGAGGATATGTGATTCAACAACAAGCTGTGTGTACCCAGGAGATCTTTACTTCTGCACTCAAGATGAAGGTAGGAACTCTCACAATATTTGTGGATATCAGGCACAAGTTAACAGAAAGAAAGAACAACTATATTCATTTTCTTACTTTAAAAATATTTTCATACTTCTTTTAATAAAAACATTTTAAATATTGTTAATATTTCAAAAAGGAAAGAAACTTGTGTTTTATAAAGCAGATAATAGCGGGACATATCACACATTCTTCAAAAATGAGCAATTCATAAAATTAAACAGTAGATACATAAATTTCATTAAGATTTTTTATTTGCCATATTATTTATAATGGAAGAGAAACGCTACTGGCATTTTCCCAGCTTCTACAATTGCTTTTTACTAAAAAGAATCAAAATGATGTTATTAGCAAAATTAATTCCCCAATCTGTCATCCTTTCTTCCCTTTAAAATAATAGAATCTTAGGGTTTCCCTCTATTTAGGAAATAGTCAAAGTGAAGTATTTTCTCTCCCTCCCAAATTTAGCAGTTACAACTCATGTCATTGTATCTCAAATATGAGAAAATAATATAATTGCAATTGCCATTAATTTATATAATGTATTTTTTGAAAACCAAAAAGATTTGACATCGAATCATCACCTGAATCATTCCAAAGGATTACTCATTTTTTTCAATGATTTTATTTATTCATTCGAGAGAGAGAGAGTACAAGCACAGCAGGGGAAAGGGCAGAGGGAGAACCTGATTCCCAGCTGAGCAGGGAGCTTGATGTGGGGCTGGATCCCAGGACCCTGAGATCATGACCTGAGCAGAAGTCAGAAACTTAACTGACTGAGCCACCCAGTCGCCACCCCCCCACCCCAATTACTGATTACTCATTTTATCCTTTCACTTAACCATCAACTAGTTTATATGTGTTACTGATAGAAAAGGAAGATACTGATCAACTTAACTAAATACTTGGATTCTCCACTTCAAATGCACACAAGTTCCTGAGAAAGCAAAACACATATGGATTTACTATTTATCTAGTTATAGGACCAGTGGTAGGCACAGGGGTGGGATCTGACATTGTTTCCATACACCTCCCCCACCCTGACTCTCTCTGTTTTCTCCCTTTGCCTCCTCACTACTAATCCCAGGGTTTTCTTGTGGTTCCATATCAACTGTTAAACAGAAAACTGATCTAATAAAACTAAATAATGGGAGAGAACTATTCACTTACTATGTGTACTGGGATGAATAATGTCCCCTCAACATTCATGTCTCCCTAGAGCCTTAGAATGTAACCTTATTTGAAATAGGGTCTTTGCCAATGTAAACAGTTAAATTCAGACGAAGTTATCCTGGATTCAGGTGGGCTCTAATCCAATGACTGGTGTCCTTTTATGAGAGGAACACAAAGACTCAGACACACGCAGATACAGAAGGAAGAAGGCTATGGGACGGGGGAGGCAAGGACTGGAGGGACACAGCTGTCAGCCAACAAACAAAAGGATTGCTGGCAGCAACCAGAAGCTAGGAAGAGGCAGGGAAGGATGTTCCCTGGAGCCGTCAGAGGGAGGATGGACTTCCAGCCTCCAGAACCGTGAGAGAATACATTTCTGTTTCCAGCCACAGCGTGGTGGTACTTGGTATGGCCGCCACAGGAGACTAATACACTCTGCTACTCTGCTGAGGTGAATGCGCGTTTTTCAAAAAGTCTTCTGGGAGAGGGCAGTGTTTAATGCAAAGAGAAGAAATAGCAGGTATATCTAGCATCAATAAAAATTCAGAGGAGAAGACAGTTCTAGGGAAGTGAGCCTTCTGAGTATCTTTTAAATGAAACCCAGCATGTGCCAGCCTCCTCCTAGGAGGTATGGGCCCAGGCTAGTCTGAGTGGAGTTGCTAGTATTACTAAGCTTTGTGGAGGGAAGAAAGAGAAATGAAAGAATGCATGCACTTTGCCACCCAGGGCACTCCAAAGACACCAAAAGTCCTAAGATGAAAAATGCCGCCTCAGGCAATAAGAAACCCTGAAGTAAAGCCAAGAACAACGGGAGACCTAAAGAGGAACCTCTGAGTTAAAGAGAACTGTTTGTGTCTATACCATGCATTCCTTTAGATCCTAGCAAAGTTATATCAAAGTTAATTCCAGGGGGCTGAAAGAATTAAATGGAAAAACCTCGAATCACTAAGAAGTTAGAAGGCCTAATAAGGCATGGTAGAAGATAAAATAGGATGGGAAACAATTTCTTAAGATTAAAAGCAATGGATGAAATAAAAAAGAAAAATACTGGTAATTTTACTAGGCAAAATTTTTAATTTTTCATACTTTGTTTTAAATAAAAGGCAATAACAAGCCAAGAAAATAATTTCAACAAAAACATCCAACAATTGCTTAAGAGCCATACTGGATAAAGAAACCATAGAAATATATAAGAAAAATATTAGCAAACCCAGTAAAATGGGCAAGGAAAATCAATAATTTTTAAAGGAAGAAAGCAAAGGCTAATGAATATATTTTCCCAACTTCATTAGTAACCAAAATATGCAAATTAAAGTAACAATAGATACAATTTTAAAATTAATAATGCCCAACGCCTTTACATGCTACTGGGGGATGTATTAATTGCCATAGTCTTTTAGTAAGCAATTTATTAGTACTTATCAAGAGACTTAAAAATGTTAACATACCTACACCCTGTGATTCTACCCCTACAAAATGTTTACAGGGAAATAATCAAAGAAATCTTCAAAGAGTTATTTACAAAGATGTTTATGGCAATGTTATTTATGATAACAAATTTTCAAGCAACTCAACTAATTCGGGTAATGATTTACTAAGATACGGAACATCCATATTATGGAGTGCCATTTATCCTTTAGGTCATTGAGTAAAGCCTGTGATGTAATGGCAAGTTGAAAAGTAGGATAGGGGTGCCTAGGTGGCTCAGTTGGTTAAGTGTCTGCCTTTGGCTCAGGTCATGATCTCAGGGTCCTGGGATCCAGCCCCGTGTCAGACTCTCTGCTCAGCGGAGAATCTGCTTCTCTCTCTCCATCTGCCTCTCCCCCAGCTCATGCTCTCTCTCTCTCTCTCTCCCTCACTCTCAAATAAATAAAATCTTTTTTTAAGTGTTTTTTTTATTTTTTAAAGATTTTATTTATTTATTTGACAGAGAGAGAGTGAGAGAGAGAACACAAGCAGGGGGAGTGGGAGAGGGAGAAGCAGGCTTCCTGTGGAGCAGGGAGCCCGATGCAGGGCTCGATCCCAGGACCCCAGGATCATGACCTGAGCCAAAGGCAGACGCCCAATGACTGAGCCACCCAGGTGTCCCAAAATAAATAAAATCTTTAAAAAAGAAAAGAAAAGAAAAGTAGGGTAAGAAATTGTTTATCAACTATGTTAAATATCCAAGAACATATGGAAAGGAAATAGATAAAATCTTTTTATTTATTTATTTATTTATTTGAGAGAGAGAGAGAGAGAATGAGAGATAGAGAGCACGAGAGGGAAGAGGGTCAGAGGGAGAAGCAGACTCCCCGCTGAGCAGGGAGCCCGATGCGGGACTCGATCCCGGGACTCCAGGATCATGACCCGAGCTGAAGGCAGTCGCTCAACCAACTGAGCCACCCAGGCGCCCGGAAATAGATAAAATCTTAATAGTGGTCATTTCTGGCTAGTTGGATTATGAATAATTTATATTCTTTTCTGTATTTTCCACTAAACTGTTATACATTTTCTTATAATGAAAAAAAATTAACAAAAAAGTTGTAAAACTCCTAATAGGCTCCTCAGGGAAGTCTAAATAATAAGGATTTTGAGTGGCAGTAGCAGAAGGTAAAACCCAGAGGATGGAACAGACCTTTTAACCTAATCTGATAAAATATTAATGCACAGATTTTACCTGTGCACAGAATTTTCCCAATTCCTTAGGCCAATAATTCCCAACCTAGATTTTGGAACACCCCAGGTTATTGTCAATTATCTCATGAGAGTCACAATTTTTTCTTGGATGTTTTCCAAGATACCACTTGTTTTAAAAATTTAAAAATTTTCAAGGAAAAAAAATACTTGCAGGGACCTTCACTCTGTTTAAGGCAATCAACATCTGTTTTGACGTCTGTCAGAGAATTAAACAGCAATCATTGAAAGGTAATTTTGCAGGAGCGGCAGCTAGATTGGGGTGGGGGATGGGAGAGCACAGAAGTTGACAAGAGGATGATTTTGTCTTGTTTCTACTCAGCATGATTTCAAAATCATGTATTCCACTTCAACAGGGGGATAGGGTGCAAATAACTAAAGGGTATCCTGATTCCATTCTCTGTTTCATTATTCAGTGTTCTGTATCTTTTTATACCTCCTGTAGCTCCTTTTTATTACCTATACACATTTTATAGAACAAATCAGTAAACCCATAAAATGAAACTGGTAGAGAAAAGTAAATCTTTTATCTTTTACACTGATTCTAGATAAAAGCTTCTGATTTAGTATTCTATAGTTTTCTTTTTAGATTGGGGGTTAACTAGCTACAGCCTCTAGGCCAAATCTGGCCCCACAACTTGTTTTTATAAATAAAGTTTTATTGGAACAACCACATTGTAACTGTAATATGCAGGTCTCTATGGCTGCTTTAGTGCTACAATGGCAGAACTAAACAGCTGCAACAGAGACTGGATGGTTGGCAGTGCCTAAAATACTTACCTATCTGCCCTTTACAGACAAAATTTGCTGACCCCTATTTTGAGGATTATAAATTCCTACAGGCTTGTTTGGCAGGGTGTCTTTTTTTTTTCAAGATTTTATTTATTCATTTGAGAGAGAGAGAAAGCATGACAGGAGGGGAGAGACAGAGAAAGAGGGAGAGGGAGAAGCAGACTCCCCACTGAGCAGGGAGCCTGACATGGTGCTGGATCCCAGGACCCTGAGGATCATGACCTGAGCTGAAGGCAGACGTCCAACCGAATGAGCCACCCAGGCACCCCTGGCAGGGTGTCTTCTTTTTGTACTTTTATAACTATCATAGGAAAATAATAAGCACTCCTAAAACTCTAATAGATATCATCAGATAATTATAACAGAAGCTCAGGTTTACCCAAGTCTGGATAAATTCAAAGACAGGAAAAATTCACCCACAACCTTATATATGGGTCTAAATCTGAATAATTGTTTGGTTTATTTAATTTTCTTGACTACTAAAATATATATATTTTCTATTTATCTTAATTATTTATTTTTTTAAAGAGTTTATTTATTTATTTGAAAGAGAGAGAGCCAGCATAAGCGGGGGGGAAGGGCAGAGGGAAAGGGAGAAGCAGACTCCCCGCTGAGCAGATAGCCTGCCATGGAACTCAATCCCAGGACCCTGGGATCATGACCTGAGCCAAAGGCAGACACTTAACCAACTGAGCCACCCAGGCACCCCTTTTTATCTTATTTTAAAGAAATAAAGCAGTAGGCAAGGATGAAGAGAACATCCTCTAGGACATTTCCCATTATCCTCTCCTCCTCGTATATACGGGTATATACGCCTTTGTATATTTGCCTCTCACACACAAATGATATCTCACTTCCAAGACTAGGTCATAACTCTGTGGCTTCTCTGTCTTTCTGTCTCTCTCTCATCACTTGCTCTGGGGGAAGCCATCTTTGGTGTCATCCTGTAGAGAAGTCCACATGGCAATGAAATTCTACCAGTCACCAGGGAGGACCCAAGGCCTCCTGACAACAGCCACGAGAGTAAGTTTGAAAATGGCTCTTCCAGCCCCAGTCAACCCTTTTTCTGACTGCAGCCCTGGTCAACAGCTTGACTGCCCTTATCAGAGACCCTGAGCTAGAGCCACCCAGCTAAGCTGCCCCTGAATTCCTGACCTGCTTAAACTGAGAATGATAAATGTTGATTGTTTTAAGCCCCCTGAATTTGGGGGTATTTTATTACACAGCAATAGAAAATGAATATGCTTACCTCTGCCACTACTTACATATTGCTGTTTCTAGTTTTTAAAAGCCATCTGTGCTTGAAATGGACTATGAATTAGATCTAGCTCAGGACACAATATAACTATCAAACAAATCAGAGACTTTTCTCTACACTATAAAAACTGTCAGCCCTAAAAGCTGCTCTTGAGCATTCCACTCTGTGGCCATAGTGACAGGAGTCAAAGATTGAAATGACTGAGATCATGTGTGGGTACCAGGAAACAACACAACCTTTACACCAGGAGGACAAAAAACCCCCAGAACTTGCCAACAACAAAACTCCTGAAGTGTTGGGGAACCAGAGCTCAAGCTTCTCAGACCAGTTTAGGCTTCTAGACAGCTTTGAGTCTCCTTGCTACTTTTACCAGAGAGGTGAACGGTAGCAACAATCTTTACATTTGTGTCACGTATTGTCATTTGAAAAGTAGTGCTTCTGATGTGTATCTTTAATCCTCACAGCAAACTTGACTTGTAAGTTTAAAGTAAGAGTCCTCTTATTTCTGTAAAGAGGAGAGAGAATTCATGGCTTTTTTCCCATGATTTGTCAGTCTTTCAAAGTTAATTTTTAAAATTTTCTTATTTTTCTTTTTCTATTTTTTTGATTTTTTTCCCTTTATCAACCAACATCTTATCAATCCCTTTTTAAAAAATCTTTTTTATTTTTCATTTTTAGAGTCATATTCTATCCCTTCATTGTAGTTAACCCTATTTTTGGTATATATATGTTGTTCTCTCTTTAAAATTTTGGGATACACTTTCTTCTAACAGACCAAAATATACCATAAATCTCTAGTGTATGGCTTTGTTCTAGTCTCCTGCCTGATCACATTCTCTCCCCTTCTTTTTTTGTTTTTGTTTTTTTTTTAATTTCTCTTTCTTTTTTCAACTAATTTCTTATCTTATCAATTCCTTTTATAAAATCTTTTGTAATTTTCATCTTTACAGTCATATTCCATCCCTTCATCGTATTTACCCTTATTTTTGTACATATCTAAGTTTTTCTTTCTTTAAAATTTTGGGAGGCAGTTTCTTCTAACCGACCAAAATATGCCCAAAATCTAGTGTGTGGCACTGATCTGTTCACCAGCCTGATCATATTTGATCATATTTTTTTTTCTTTTCTTTTTCTCTTTTCTTTCTTTCCATTTCTTTCCCCCCAGTTTCAGGTCTCTTCTGATTTATTTAGTGTATATTTTTCTGGGGTCATTGTTACCCTGTTAGCATTTTGTTCTCTCATTCATCTATTCTCCTCTGGACAAAATTACAAGACAGAAAAATCACCTCAAAAAAAAGAATAAGAGGCAGTATCGACTCCCAGGGACCTAATCAATATGGACATTAGTAAGATGTCAGAACTAGAGTTCAGAATGATGATTATAAAGATACTAGCTGGGCTTGAAGAAGGCACGGAGGATACTAGAGAAACCCTTTCTGGAGAAATAAAAGAACTAAAATCTAACCAAGTTGAAATCAAAAAGGCTATTAATGAGGTGCAATCAAAAATGGGGGCACTAACTACTAGGATAAATGAGGCAGAAGAGAGAATTAGTGATAAACAAGACCAAATGATGGAGAATAAAGAAGCTGAGAAAAAGAGAGATAAACAACTACTGGATCACGAGGGCAGAATTCGAGAGATAAGTGATACCATAAGATGAAACAATATTAGAATAATTGGGATCCCAGAAGAAGAAGAAAGAGAGAGAGAGGGGGGCAGAAGGTATATTGGAGCAAATTATAGCAGAGAACTTCCCTAATTTGGGGAAGGAAACAGTCATCAAAATCCAGGAGGCACAGAGAACCCCTCTCAAAATCAATAAAAATAGGTCAACACCCTGACATCTAATAGTAAAACTTACAAGTCTCAGAGACAAAGGGAAAATCCTGAAAGCAGCTCGGGACAAGAGGTCTGTAACCTACAATGGTAGAAACATTAGATTGGCAACAGACATATCCACAGAGACCTGGCAGACCAGAAAGGACTGGCATGATATCTTCAGAGTACTAAACAAGAAAAATATGCAGCCAAGAATACTATATCCAGCTAGGCTGCCATTGAACATAGGAGAGATAAAAAGCTTCCAGGACAAACAAAAACTAAAGGAATTCGCAAACACGAAACCAGTTCTACAAGAAATATTGAAAAGGGTCCTCTAAGCAAGGAGAGAGCCTAAAAGTAACACTGACCAGAAAGGAACAGAGACAACATACAGTAACAGTCACCTTACAGGCAATACAATGGTACTAAATTCATATCTTTCAATAGTTACCCTGAATGTAAATGGGCTAAATGCCCCAATCAAAAGACACAGGCTATCAGATTGGATTAAAAAACAAGAACCATCGATATGCTGTCTGCAAGAGACTCATTTTAGACCCAAAGACACCCCCACATTGAAAGTGAGGGGGTGGAAAACCATTTACCATGCTAATGAAAGCTGGGGTGGCAATCTTTATATCAGACAAACTAGATTTTAAACCAAAGACTATAATAAGAGATGAAGAAGGGCACTATATCATACTTAAAGGGCCTATCCAACAAGAAGATGTAACACTTGTAAATTTCTATGCCCCTAACATGGGAGCAGCCAATTATATAAGGCAATTAATAACAAAAGCAAAGAAACACATTGACAACAATACAATAATAGTGGGGGACTTTAACACCCCCCTGACTGAAATGGACAGATCATCTAAGCAAAAGATCAACAAGGAAATAAAGACTTTAAATGACACACTGGACCAAATGGACTGCACAGATATATTCAGAACATTCCATTCCAAAGCAACAGAATACACATTCTTCTCTAGTGCCCATGGAACATTCTCCAGAATAGATCACATCCTAGGTCACAAATCAGGTCTCAACCGGTACCAAAAGATTGGGATCATTCCCTGCATATTTTCAGACCACCATGCTTTGAAACTAGAACTCAATCACAAGAGGAAAGTCGGAAAGAACTCAAATATATGGAGGCTAAAGAGCATCCTACTAAAGAATGAATGGATCAACCAGGGAATTAAAGAAGAATTTTTAAAAATTCATGGAAACAAATGAAAATGAAAGCAAAACTGTTCAAAATCTTTGGAATGCAGCAAAGGCAGTCCTAAGAGGAAAGTATATAGCAATACAAGCCTTTCTCAAGAAACAAGAAAGGTCTCAAATACACAACCTAACCCTACACCTAAAGGAGCTGGAGAAAGAACAGCAAATAAAACCTAAACCCAGCAGGAGAAGATAAATAGCAAAGATCAGAGCAGAAATCAATGAAATAGAAACCAAAAGAACAGTAGAACAGATCAACGAAACAAGGAGCTGGTTCTTTGAAAGAATTAATAAGACTGATAAACCCCTGGCCAGACTTATCAAAAAGAAAAGAGAAAGGACTCAAATAAATCAAATCATGAATGAAAGAGGTGAGATCACAACCAACACCAAACCATACAAACAATTATAAGAACATATTATGAGCAACTATATGCCAGCAAATTAGATAGTCTGGAAGAAATGGATGCATTCCTAGAGAGTATAAACTACCAAAACTGAACCAGGAAGAAATAGAAAACCTGAACAGACCCATAACCACTAAGGAAATTGAAGCAGTCATCAAAAATCTCCCAACAAAGAGCCCAGGGCAAGATGGCTTCCCAGGGGAATTCCACCAAACATTTAAAGAAGAATTAATACCTATTCTTTTGAAACTGTTCCAAAAAATAGAAATGGAAGGAAAACTTCCAAACTCATTTTATGAGGCCAGCATTACCTTGATCCCAAAATCAGACAAAGACCCCATCAAATAGGAGAATTACAGACCAACATCCCTGATGAACACGGATGCAAAAATTCTCACCAAAATACTAGCCAATAGGATCCAACAGTACATTAAAAGGATTATTCACTACGACCAAGTGGGATTTATTCCTGGGCTGCAAGGTTGGTTCAACATCCACAGATCAATCAATATGATACAATAAATTAATAAAAGAAAGAACAAGAACCATATGATCCTCTCAATAGATGCAGAAAAAGCATTTGACAAAGTACAGAGTCCTTTCTTGATTAAAACTCTTCAGAGTGTAGGGATAGAAGGTACATACTTCAGTATTATAAAAGCCATCTATGAAAAACCCACGGCGAATATCATTCTCAATGGGGAAAACTAAGAGCTTCCTCCTAAGGTCAGGAACACAGCAGGGATGTACTAGAAGTCCTAGCCACAGCAATCAGACAACAAAAAGAAATAAAAGCCATCCGAATCGGCAAAGAAGTCAAACTCTCACTCTTTGCAGATGATATGATACTTTACGCGGAAAACCCAAAAGGCTCCACCCCAGAACTGCTAGAACTCATACAGGAATTCAGTAAAGTGGCAGGATATAAAATCAATGCACAGAAATCAGTGGCATTTCTATACACCAACAACAAGACAGAAGAAAGAGAAATTAAGGAGTCGATCCCATTTACAATTGCACCCAAAACCATAAGATACCTAGGAATAAATCTAACCAAAGAGGCAAAGGATCTGTACTCAGAAAACTATAAAATACTCATGAAAGAAATTGAGGAAGACACACAGAAATGGAAAAACGTTCCATGGATTAGAAGAACAAATATCGTGAAAATGTCAATGCTACCTAGAGCAATCTACACATTTAATGCAATCCCTATCAAAATACCATCAACATTTTTCAAAGAAATGGAACAAATAATCCTAAAATTTGTATGGAACCAGAAAAGACCCCAAATAGCCAGAGGAATGTTCAGAAAGAAAAGCAAAGTTGGCAGCATCACAATTCCAGACTTCCAGCTCTATTACAAAGCTGTCATCATCAAGACAGTATGGTACTGGCACAAAAACAGACACACAGATCAATGGAACAGAATAGAGAGCCCAGAAATGGACCCTCAACTCTATGGTCAACTCATCTTCAACAAAGCAGGAAAGAATGTCCAATGGAAAAAAGACAGTCTCTTCAACAAATGGTGTTGGGAAAATTGGACAGCCACATGCAGAAGAATGAAACTGGACCATTTCCTTACACCACACACAAAAATAGACTCAAAATGGATGAAAGACCCAATGTGAGACAGGAATCCATGAAAATCCTAGAGGAAAACACAGGCAGCAACCTCTTCAACCTTAGCCACAGCAACTTCTTCCTAGAAACATCTCCAAAGGCAAGGGAAACAAGGGCAAAAATGAACTATTGGGACTTCATCAAGATAAAAAGCTTTTGCACAGCAAAGGAAACAGTGAACAAAACCAAAAGACAACCAACAGAATGGAAGAAGATATTTGCAAATGACATATCAGATAAAGGGCTAGTATCCAAAATCTATAAAGAACTCATCAAACTCAACACCCAAAGAACAAATAATCCAATCAAGAAATGGGCAGAAGACATGAACAGACACTTTTCCAAAGAAGACATCCAAATGGCCAACAGACACATGAAAAAGTGCTCAACATTGCTTGGCATCAGGGAAATCCAAATCAAAACCTCAATGAGATACCACCTCACACCAGTCAGAATGGCTAAAATTAAGTCAGGAAACAACAGATGTTGGTGAGGATGCAGAGAAAGGGGAACCCTCCTACACTGTTAGTGGGAATGCAAGCTGGTGCAGCCACTCTGGAAAACAATATGGAGGTTCCTCAAAAAGTTGAAAAGAGAGCTACCGTATGACCCAGCAATTGCATTACTGGGTATTTACCCCAAAGATACCAATGTAGTGATCTGAAGTGGTACATGCACCCCGATGTTTATAGCAGCAATGTCCACAATATCCAAACTGTGAAAAGAGCCAAGATGTCCATCAACAGATAAATGGACAAAGAAGATGTAGTATATATATATACAATGGAATGTTATGCAGCCATCAAAAAACCCCTGAAATTTTGCCATTTGCAACGACATGGATGGAACTGGAGGGTATTATGCTACACGAAATAAGCAATCAGAGAAAGACATGTATAATATGTTCTCACTGATATGAGGAATTCTTAATCTCAGGAAACAAACTGAGGGTTGCTGGAACGGTGGGGGGTGGGAGGGATGGGGTGGCTGGGTGATAGACACTGGGGAGGGTATGTGCTATGGTGAGCACTGTGAATTGTGTAAGACTGATGAATCACAGACCTGTACCTCTGAAACAAATAATACTTTATATGTTAAAAAAAAAAGATAGTAGGAAGGGAAAAATGAAGAGGGGGAAATCGGAGGGGGAGATGAACCATGAGAGACTATGGACTCTGAGAAACAAACTGAGGGTTCTAGAAGGGAGGGGGGATGGGTTAGCCTGGTGATGGGTATTAAAGAGGGCACGTATTGAATGGAGCATTGGGTGTTATACGCGAACAATGAATCATGGAACACTACATCAAAAACTAATGATGTAATGTATGGTGATTAATATAACATAAAAAAAAGAACATAATCAGTATTTATAGCAATGTTGCCTATAAACCAGGGCACTTGTGATGTAATTGATGCCCCAGCGAACAAGGTAAAGAAACCCTTCCATGTCCGTACAACCCTGTGGGTGGCAAATTTATCATGTCATGTGTGCCCACTGAAAACATCCGGTTCCGTGAGTCCAGAGTGTAGCCACAGCAGCTCTGGGCCCTGACGGAATGCCCAGGGACCCAGCCAAGCCTCAGTACAGTGGGTGCTGCAGGCCATAGAAACATTCCAAGTAAGTCTGGGCACCTTCACAGGACAAGCCCCATGACAAAATATGTCACGTGCTCAAAACCAAAAATATAACAAACTGCAAAGCAGTGTGGCCCTTTCTGCATATATCTTGGTGTAATATGCCCACCCAACAGGTGGGAAGATAAAGTCCATGAAATAGAACTCAATGCCCTTTATCAGGTTGTTGTATTTCTTTGACCAAAATGGGCAATTTGTTTGCCCATCTGGGTCTATAATCCCCTCCTTTTAGAGTCTGCCTCAGATGTAATTTCCAAGATGGTTTGGAATCTGTGTATTTTCAGTTTAAAAAGACTGTGGAGAAAGTATCTGGATTGAATTAAAGATTAGTGTCCACCCAGGAATGTGTTTATATGTCACTGCAGAAGGTTTGTAGGCCATTCAGGGGGAGGTTTATTCCACAGCAGAGATCAGGAGACTAACTGGCCGAGGGCTGGATGCACACATTCTTAGGAGGCTTTAGGAACTAGTCTCCAAAGGTAGCCCCAGCAATTTCTCTTCTCATGGGACCACATGCTGTTCCTCACATCCAGGGGTGGGGTTCTTTTCTCCTTTTGAGCTGCCTCATAAGAGGGGCAGCTTCCCTGGGGGAGAGGCCACCTGGGGAGGGGATGCAGGTGATGACCTTGGAACCTGACCAACAGCAAGAACTGAGACCCTGGACATAGGCCCCAGGAGAACTGTTCCTGCCAGCGCTCAGCTGTTTTTGCTGAGCTATTGGGCATGTGACTGAAGAAGCCGCCTTAGAAGGTTCAGCTTCAGTAGATATCCCAGAGTGGAGACAAGCTGATCCTACATGTCCTGTCCAAATTCCAGTCATCAGGAGCAAGAACATGATTGTTTAGGCCAGAACAGCTGTTATGCAACAATCAATAACTGAAACAGGCTAACGTCACATAGCCTTCTGTTCAAATCTATTTTTTTAAAAAATGGTATGGTTTGTGATTTCTTACAGTAATCATCCACAGAAAGCTCAGTTGTTCAAAAAATTTATTAGGTGAAGACTGAAATTTGAATAGATACACTTTAGAAATGATAGATTCAGGGAGGGTTGTTTTTTTTTAAACAGTAATATATATGTTATAGAATACATTATAAACATTTATTATATATATAGTGATTTTTATCTTATTTTAAATGAATAGAGCAGCAGGAGAAGACAAATAGAGAATCAACCCAGCAGTACTAAGCACTTGAAATAATTGTAGTTTAATAGCAATAACTATTTTTTATTGGGTGATTGCTATATCCCAAGCACTGTGCTAAGTGTTTTACATCTATTTTCTCATTTAGTCCTTACAATAAACCTGTGGGAAAGGTGTTATTACTGCATTTTATATAGATGAGGAAACTGAGTCTCAAAGAGATTGAGCAATTTGCCAAAAGTTACACAGCTGGGAAGTTGTGGGGCTGGGCTCTGAACCCGGCCAGCCTGACTCGAAAATTATTTAACTACTTAATGTACTCAATAGCCTCCACCTTTAACTGTAAAATAATTTCATTATTTGGATACTTTTATGTTCAGAAGGAATGTGTCCCACAGTAATAACAGCTAAAAATAAAACCATATTTTGTCTTAAATAAGTGACTCAAAGTATTTTGCGTGCAGTTTAGCATCCTTTTGCATTACAACTATGGGATTTGGTCAGATTCATGCTATATAATTCTGGTAGGATATAGGAAAAGTTCTCATATACAGTATGGACATCCATCCTTTTGTTAGGTTATCTTATATTTCCTACAAGGTTCTTTGTTATATAAAAGGGAGAACTGAGGCACAATTCTCCGATTCGGTCGATTTATCCTGGCCAGGCCTCCTGTGATTTCTGGCATTTGATTTTCTCTCTAGTTTAGCTGGCCCTTCCCATCCCCATCTGTTTTTCCCTTCTTTCAAACACACACACCCTCCCCCATACGAATACAGGCCGTCCTTTTATTATTCAGAGAGGGCACATACTGAATACCCTCTATTAGCAAGGCTGTAGATGGTGATATATTGCACCCAGAGCCAGAACATGGAAGAAAAGGAAGGGAACATAATTTTGTCAAAGTGTTAATTTTCCAGGTTATCAACTCTGACAGCTCTACAAAACGGGTTTCTACTTCAAAGTCTAAAACACGGTGAAACTCCCCTAAAAGAGTTGTTCTAAATCCGAGTGAATGGCTAGGCTGGGCTGCTTCTAGAGCCTCAATAAGCAACTTCCTTTTTCAAAAGATCAAGGAAAAGGATACTCTTGTTTATCTGATAAAAAGTTGGAGAAGCCACAATACCTCAAAACACCTGATCTGTTACTTCCACAAAGAATCTTCATAGCCTCTCAGCTTTGCCAGATTGCACAAGAATTTAGGATGATGCTTGATGTGTGGGAAAGATAATGAACTGAAGGGCTGATAGGCTTGCTTTATGCCAAACATTTGTGTGACCTTACATCCTTAGAGTAAAAGGAAAATCTGATTTGGTATCAGAGGACCTTAATTAAAATGCCATCTCTGCCACATCTAACTGTATCACCTTGAGCAAGACACTTAATCTGATGGATATTTAAATTACTGACCTGTAAAATAAGGATAATGATATGACATGCTACAGAGTTGTTATAAGATTTACATGAGATGGTATTTGTGAAAGCACTTTGTAAACTGCAAAGCTTATTACAAATTTTAATTATTATAAGGTCTCCTATCTTATAAGAACATTGCACTATATATTACATGAGTGTTCTACTTTCAGCTTTCCAAAGACAATACACTGTAATATTATCATATGTCATGTTGTTTGTTTAAACAGGCACATCAAAAACCAGAATAGTGTAGACATTTAATTTTCAGACCTGATCAATTTATAATATATGTTCCCCATTCAATAGATATACTCATTAATTCATTCTACAAAAATAATTTTGAGTGACTTACCACAATGAATAAAATATTCTCAGGAAGCTTATGTTTTGAATGAGAGGCATAGGAGAAGCACAAAAACCAGCTGATATCAATTATTACCCCAAGTATTGATAAGTTCCACAAAGAAAATGAAGTGGAGTAAGAAGATAAAGTGATGACATCAGAGTACCTAAATATATTAAGCAAATACTAATAGATCTGAAGGGAGAAATACACAAAAATACAGTAATAGGGACTTTAGTATCCCACTTCCAACAATGGATAGATCATCCAGACAGAAAACCAATAAGGAAACATTGGACTTGAACTATATCTTAGACCAAATGGACCTAACAGACAGATGTAGAACATTCCACCTAACAGTAGCAGAATACACATTCTTTTTTAAAAAAAGAAATTATTTAAATTCAATTCAGCTAACATATACTGTATTAGTTTCAGAGGTAGAATTTAGTGATTCATCAGTTGCATAGAACATCCACTGCTCATTATATCAAGTGTCCTCCTTAATGCCCATCACCCAGTTATCCCATCCTCCCAACCCCCTCCCCTCCAGCAACCCTCAGATTGTTTCCTAGAGTCTCTTATGGTTTGTCTTCTTCTGTTTTCATTTTATTTTATTTTTCCTCCCCTTCCCCTATGTTCATCTGTTTTGTTTCTTAAATTCCACATATAAGTGAAATCATAATGATATTTGTCTTTCTCAGAATACACATTCTTTTTAAGTGTAAACAGAACATCCTCTAGGATAGAACATTTTAGGTCACAAAACAAGCTTCAGCAAATGTGAGAAGGTTGAAATGATACAAAGTATCTTCTCTGTCCACACTGGTATGAAACTAGAAATCAATAACAGGAGGAAAACAGAAAAATTCACAAGTGTGAATTGAACAACACACTCCTAAATAATCAATGGGTCAAAGAAGAAATCAAAAGGGAAATCAAACATTATCTTGAGACTAACAAAAATGGAAACAAAACATACCAAAAGTTATGGGACACAGCAAGAGCAGTTCTAAGATGTAAGTTTATAGCAATAAATGCTTACATTAAGAAAAAGAAATCACAAATAAACAACTTTACACCTTAAGGAACTAGAAAAAGAAGAACAAATTAAACCCAAAGTAGGAAGAAGAATTTTGGGGTTATTAGGGGCACACTAGGGAAGGAGCAGGTTTTGGGGGGGGTAGCTAATCAAGAGGTAGGTTTGTACCTGCTATGTTACAATGGCACAATAGACATTCATGTGAAGATGCTGAGGAGGCTGTTGGACATACAAGCTTGGGATGCAGGAGGGAGGCGGATGTTAGAGACATAAATGTGGGAGTCATCGGCATACACATGCTTTGAAGATGTGAGACCAGATAGCACACCTAGAAAGTGAATGCAGGGAGGGAAAAGGGATCCAAGTGTTGAGCGTTCAGGCCCTCCAACATTTAGAAGAGGAAGAGTAACCTCCAACATTGGGAAGAGGGGGAGTAACCAGCTAAAGAGGCGAGAAGAGGTTCTATGAAGAAAGAAGAAAAATGAGGAGAGTTTAGTGTCCCAAGAGTCCAATGAAAATAGGAAGGAAGCCTGGAGGTGTGCAAAAGGATGCTGATAATTTGAGTCAAAGGAGGTCTACAATTTGATTGTTGAATTTGGCAGCATGGTAGCCCCTAAATCTGATGTTTCGTCCCATGTGGAAGGAATTCAGTTAGTGGGACTCCTGGTGCCTCTGCACTCCTTTCCTCACTCCACCTCTGTGGAGAGAGTGACCTCTCTAATTGGGGCAGAATTAACTGGGCACGCTTGGTTCATTCCTCCTCCTCTTGGGAGCTGGTTGCTTACAGGGAGCAAGTATTCTCCACTTCTGCAAGGGGAGGCTCTCTGCCCAAGGGGGGAGGCCTGAGATCTCCTAATCTGTACAGAATCCATGCAAGAAAATCGTGTGGTATTAATTAGGTACCTCTTGGAGACCAAGAGCCTCACAGTGTTTCAGAGGAGTCTGATTGGAGTGGGCTTCAGGGGAAAGAAAATGGGAGAAAAGGAAGTAGAGACAGCAAATATAAACTCTTTTATAGGGTCTTTCTGTTGAAGGGGATCAGAGAAATGAGAGGGGATATAGGGTTACAGAAAGTGTATGTATTTTTAAGATAGACAGTATTATAGTACGTTTGCATGCAGATAGGAATGATGCAATAGAGAGAGGGAGAGAAGTGGGTCCTGGAGCAAAAATCCTTGAAAATCCCCCTAAGAAGGGATGGGATTAAGAGCCCAGGGGGAAGGCTTGCTTTAGACAGGAGTATGACATCCATAGTAATAGGAGAAAAGTTAAGGATATGGGTACAAATGAAGATAAATTGGTGGTAGGAGGGTGTGGGATTTCTCCGTGACTGGTTCTCCTTTCTTCAAATGAGAAGCAAGGTTACCAGCTGAGGGGGAGTGGGGTTTGAAGATCTGGGCAGCGGCGATGATACAGGAGAACGAAGGATGGAAGGAACAGGCTTGCTGGGTCAGCGCCAGGGCCTATGCAGCATATGTCCTCATGAACTGAAAGCAATCAGCACAGCTGTGAATTTTTCTCCAGTTGCTCTCAGTTAGAAAACGTATTTAGTTAGGGAACTGCATTTTGTCAGCATTGGGGCTTTCTCAGGTGAATATAATGGGCCAAGAGGAAGGTGTCTGGGATTGTAGGCAAAGGAGTGATTATAATAGACCCAAACTCTACACTGGAGGGAGTGAGGTGGGATGGTAGAAGGGGGTTGAAGCTGAAGGTCAGGGTGTGGGATAAACTGAGGTTTTGGAGGTGGTGAAATTGCTGGTAATAACAAGGCCTAGGGAGTGACAGGGAGCATGATGGAGGTGACAAGGACAACAAATTGAGAGACATGGTGCCGGGATGAGCCATCCACATAGATACTGAAGTCGCCCAGAGCCATGCCGGGAATAGTGCCAGCAAAGGAGAAGATGACCCAGGTGTTTGGATCTGCACCGGCTGAGTGGGGGCAAGCAGGAGGACTGGCAAGGAGGGGCGTGTGCCTCCACGGGGCTGAGGAAGCAGGCAGAGCGATGGTGTGGAAAGAGCAAAGAGAGCAGGAGAACACCTCCTCCCCCAGTGAGAGGTAGAACTGAGAGAGAGCAGATATCCAATACCTGAGAGGCATTCGGGAAAGGTAATGTCCTCGGGGGAAATCCAGGATATGCTCTGAGGGGCACCCCAGAGAGAGTTTGGGGGCATTTTCCTGATGATGCACCCAAGTTGCAGAGACTACAGGGGAAGGTCTTGGGGGCAGTTCAGAGCATTCTTTCACACACCAAGAACTGCACCAGGTGGGGGTCTAGTAGCCTCCAAAAGTTTGTTGAGCTTAGTTACAGGAACAACTCACTCTAGAGTATGCTAGCCACCATCCACTTCTGAAGGCCTTTCAAAAGCACCTGCTCTTCACCTCCCTTACCACTGCGACATCACTTTGTGAAATGAAGCTCCTGAAACGGGGAATATTGTGAGTGGCATTAGTTTTAGGCACCTAATTCCTGTGCTTGTTGATAGTATTATCACTTCCTTATCTAGCTGTTGATTTGGTCCAATTACTTGAAAAGAACTACTTGAGGCCATCTTTTATCATCTGAAGTTTCTATAACAAACATTATGGAATAGACAGTAAATGAAGACATGCATGAATTGTCCCATTACAGGGGTAGAAGGAGGATTGAAACAAAACAAAACAAAAATCTAGCTACAAAATTCTTGCCATCTGAAGAATTTTATTTGCCCATGTTTCCCAAATAATAGTTAACATATCCTTTTAATAAGGAATTGTGCTTCTAAGGGAATTCCAAACTTCTATATTATTTTAAAAAGGAGGGCAGGGTAGGAAAGAAGTGGAATACATCAGAAGAGCAAGAAGGAATCTTAAGTGGGCTCTGAAGTGGGGCTGGATCTCATCACCCTGAGATCATGACCTGAGCCAAAATCAATAGTTGGACACTTAACCTACTGAACCACCCAGGCACCCCAAGGAGCATGATTATCTGGAAACAGAAGAATTATTTTATTATTTACTTATTTATTTAAGATTTTATTTATTTGAGAGAGAGTGAGAGACAGCATGAGAGTGGGGTGAGGGGCAGAGGGAGAAGCAGACTCCCTGCTGAGCAGGGAGCCCAATGCAGAGCTCTATCCCAGGACTCTGGTATCATGACCTGAGCCAAAGGCAGACGTTTAACCAACTGAGCCACCCAGGTGCCCCAGGAGAATTATTTTTAAAAGGCTACTACAATTTTGAATTCAGAAAAATACAGTTTGAAACACTAATAAAAATAATGTTGATAGGACACTTAATTAAGGGCCAAGCCATGAAGATATTTATATAAAATCTACCTAACTTCTTAAAAATATGAAATACGAGGGGTGCCTCGGTGGCTCACTCGTTAAGCATCTGCCTTCGGCTCAGGTCATGATCCCAGGGTCCTGGGATCAAGCCCCGCATTGGGCTCCCTGTTCAGCGGGAGGCCTGCTTCTCCCTCTCCTACTCCCCCTGCTTGTGTTCCCTCTCTCCCTGTGTCTCTCTCTGTCAAATAAATAAAATCTTTAAAAAAATATATGAAATATGAGATATCAATTTTCTCAAGTCATATCACAGTTTGAAATAAGAGAAACGGGTATCATACTGAAATAAGCAAAGTTCTACAATTTTTTTTTAAATTTGGATTTGGTTAAGCTATTATATTTCATCATATACAAGTAGACATAATTTACTCATACAGTCAGGGATAATATTCAAATTATTTAACAACCAGTTAGACACTCACTAATTAAAACAGACAGCCAATCAATTCAAACGGAAGTTGACCGGTATATTTCATTGCCAGGCAACTGTCATATGTCGGTTCTGCACAAAATGAAATAATTTGCTGTTAACTTTTCTTTTGAGAAATAATCATGTGGAAAATTTTCATAATATATTTTAAGTGAAAAATGGAGAGCAATCCTGTTAGCATTTTGTTCTTTCATTCATCTAGTCTCCTCTGGACAAAATGACAAGATGGAAAAAATCACCTCAACAAAAAGAACAAGAGGTAGTACCGACTGCCCGGGACCTACTCAATACGGACATTAGTACAATGTCAGACCTAGAGTTCAGAATCATGATTTTAAAGATACTAGCTGGGCTTGAAAAAAGCATGGAAGTTATTAGAGAAACCCTTTCTCGAGAAATGAAAGAACTAAAATCTAACCAAGTTGAAATCAAAAAGGCTATTAATGAGGTGCAATCAAAAATGGGGGCACTAACTGCTAGGATAAATGAGGCAGAAGAGAGAATCAGTGATATAGAAGACCAAATGATGGAAAATAAAGAAGCTGAGAAAAAGAGAGATAAACAACTACTGGATCACCAGGGCAGAATTCAAGAGATAAGTGATACCATAAGACAAAACATTAGAATAACTGGGATCCCAGAAAAAGAAGAAAGAGAGAGAGAGAGGGGCAGAAGGTATATTGGAGCAAATTATAGCAGAGAACTTCCCTAATTTGGGGAAGGAAACAGGCATCAAAATCCAGGAGGCACAGAGAACCCCTCTCAAAATCAATAAAAATAGGTTAACACCCCGACATCTAATAGTAAAACTTACGAGTCTCAGAGACAAAGAGAAAATCCTGAAAGCCGCTCGGGACAAGAGGTCTGTAACCTACAATGATAGAAACATTAGATTGGCAATAGACCTATCCACAGAGACCTGGCAGACCAGAAAGGACCAGAATGATATCTTCAGAGTACTAAATGAGAAAAATATGCAGCCAAGAATACTATATCCAGCTAGGCTGTCATTGAAAATAGAAGGAGAGATAAAAAGCTTCCAGGACAAACAAAAACTAAAGGAATTTGCAAACCCGAAACCAGCCCGACAAGAAATAATGGAAGGGGTCCTCTAAACTAAGAGAGCCTAAAAGCAACATAGACCAGAAAGGAACAGAGACAACATACAGTAACAGTCACCTTACAGGCAATACAATGGCACTAAATTCATATCTTTCAATAGTTACCCTGAATGTAAATGGGCTAAATGCCCCAATCAAAAGACACAGGCTATCAGATTGGATTAAAAAACAAGACCCATCGATATGCTGTCTGCAAGAGACTCATTTTAGACCCAAAGACACCCCCACATTGAAAGTGAGGGGGTGGAAAACCATTTACCATGCTAATGGACACCAAAAGAAAGCTGGGGTGGCAATCCTTATATCGGACAAATTAGATTTTAAACCAAAGACTGTAATAAGAAATGAGGAAGGACACTATATCCTACTTAAAGTGTCTATCCAACAAGAAGATCTAACAATTGTAAATATCTATGCCCCTAACATGGGAGCAGCCAATTATATAAGCCAATTAATAACAAAAGCAAAGAAACACATTGACAACAATACAATAATAGTGGGGGACTTTAACATCCCCTTCACTGAAAAGGACAGATCATCTAAGCAAAAGATCAACAAGGAAATAAAGACTTTAAATGACACACTGGACCAAATGGACTGCACAGACATATTCAGAACATTCCATCCCAAAGCAACAGAATACACATTCTTCTCTAGTGCGCATGGAACATTCTCCAGAATAGATCACATCCTAGGTCACAAATCAGGTCTCAACCGGTACCAAAAGATTGGGATCATTCCCTGCATATTTTCAGACCACCATGCTTTGAAACTAGAACTCAATCACAAGAGGAAAGTCGGAAAGAACTCAAATATATGGAGGCTAAAGAGCATCCTACTAAAGAATGAATGGGTCAACCAGGAAATTAAAGAAGAATTTAAAAAATTCATGGAAACCAATGAAAATGAAAACACAACTGTTCAAAATCTTTGGGATGCAGCAAAACAGTCCTAAGAGGAAAGTATACAGCAATACAAGCCTTTCTCAAGAAACAAGAAAGGTTTCAAATACACAACCTAAACCTACACCTAAAGGAGCTAGAGAAAAAACAGTAAATAAAGCCTAAACCCAGCAGGAGAAGAGAAATAATAAAGATCAGAGCAGAAATCAATGAAATAGAAACCAAAAGAACAGTAGAACAGATCAACGAAACTAGGAGCTGGTTCTTTGAAAGAATTAACAAGATTGATAAACCCCTGGCCAGACTTATCAAAAAGAAAAGAGAAATGACCCAAATCAACAAAATCATGAATGAAAGAGGAGTGATCACAACCAACACCAAAGAAATACAAACAATTATAAGAACATATTATGAGCAACTATATGCCAGCAAATTAGATAGTCTGGAAGAAATGGATGCATTCCTAGAGATGTATCAACTACCAAAACTGAACCAGGAAGAAATAGAAAACCTGAACAGACCTATAACCACTAAGGAAATTGAAGCAGTCATCAAAAATCTCCCAACAAACAAAAGCCCAGGGCCAGATGGCTCCCCAGGGGAATTCTACCAAACATTTATAGAAGAATTAATATCTATTCTTCTGAAACTGTTCCAAAAAATAGAAATGGAAGGAAAACTTCCAAACTCTTTTTATGAGGCCAGCATTACCTTGATCCCAAAACCAGACAAAGGCCCCTCAAAAAGGAGAATTACAGACCAATATCCTTGATGAACATGGATGCAAAAATTCTCACCAAAATACTAGCCAATAGGATCCAACAGTACATTAAAAGGATTATTCACCACGATGAAGGGGGATTTATTCCTGGGCTGCAAGGTTGGTTCAACATCCGCAAAATCAATCAATGTGATACAATACATTAACAAAAGAAAGAACAAGAATCATATGATCCTCTCAATAGATGCAGAGAAAGCATTTGACAAAGTACAGCATCCTTTCTTGATCAAAACTCTTCAGAATATAGGGATAGAGGGTACCTACCTCAATATCATAAAAGCCATCTATGAAAAACCTACAGCGAATATCATTCTCAATGGGGAAAAACTGAGAGCTTTCCCCCTAAGGTCAGGAATGTGGCAGGAATGTCCACTATCACCACTGCTATTCAACATAGTATTAGAAGTCCTAGCCACAGCAATCAGACAACAAAAAGAAATAAAAGCCATCCGAATCGGCAAAGAAGAAGTCAAACTCTCACTGTTTGCAGATGATATGATACTTTATGTGGAAAACCCAAAAGACTCCACTCCAAAACTGCTAGAACTCATACAGGAATTCAGTATAGTGGCAGGATATAAAATCAATGCACAGAAATCAGTTGCATTTTTATACACCAACAACAAGACAGAAGAAATTGAGGAAGACACAAAGAAATGGAAAAACGTTCCATGCTCATGGATTGGAAGAACAAACATTGTGAAGATGTCAATGCTACCTAGAGCAATCTACACATTCAATGCAATCCCCATCAAAATACCATCCACTTTTTTCAAAGAAATGGAACAAATAATCCTAAAATTTGTATGGAACCAGAAAAGACCCCAGAGGAATAGCCAGAGGAATGTTGAAAAAGAAAAGCAAAGTTGGTGGCATCACAATTCCGGACTTCCAGCTCTATTACAAAGCTGTCATCAACAAGACAGTATGGTACTGGCACAAAAACAGACACATAGATCAATGGAACAGAACAGAGAGCCTCAACTGGACCCTCCAACTCTATGGTCAACACATCTTTGACAAAGCAGGAAAGAATGTCCAATGGAAAAAAGACAGTCTCTTCAACAAATGGTGTTGGGAAAATTGGACAGCCACATGCAGAAGAATAAAACTGGACCATTTCCTACACCACTCACAAAAATAGACTCAAAATGGTTGAAAGACCTAAATGTGAGACAAGAGTCCATCAAAATCCTAAAGGAGAACACAGGCAGCAACCTCTTCGACCTCAGCTGCAGCAACTTCTTCGTAGAAACATCGCCAAAGGCAAGGGATGCAAGGGCAAAAATGAACTATTGGGACTTCATCAAGATAAAAAGCTTTTGCACAGCAAAAGAAACAGTCAACAAAACCAAAAGACAACAGACAGAATGGGAGAAGATATTTGTAAATGACATATCAGATAAAGAACTTAAAATCTATAAAGAACTGATCAAACTCAACACCCAAAGAACAAATAATCCAATCAAGAAACGGGCAGAAGACATGAACACACATTTTTCCAAAGACATCCAAATGGCCAACAGACACATGAAAAAGTGCGCGACATCGCTCGGCATCAGGGAAATCCAAATCAAAACCTCAGGGAGATACCACCTCACACCAGTCAGAATGGCTAAAATTAACAAGTCAGGAAACGATAGATGTTGGCGGGGATGTGGAGAAAGGGGAACCCTCCTACGCTGTTGGTGGGAATGCAAGCTGGTGCAGCCACTCTGGAAAACAGTATGGAGGTTCCTCAAAAAGTTGAAAAGAGAGCTGCCATACGATCTAGCAATTGCATTACTGGGTATTTACCCCAAAGATACAAATGTAGGGATCCGAAGGGGTACGTGCACCCCGATGTTTATAGCAACAATGTCCACAATAGCCAAACTGTGGAAAGAGCCAAGATGTCCATCAACAGATGAATGGATAAAGAAGAGGTGGTATATATATATATATATATATATATATACAATGGAATATTATGCAGCCATCAAAAGGAATGAGATCTTGCCATTTGCAACGACATGGATGGAACTAGAGAGTGTTATGCTGAGCGAAATAAGTCAATCAGAGAAAGACATGTATCATATGATCTCACTGATATGAGGAATTCTTAATCTCAGGAAACAAACTGAGGGTTGCTGGGGGGGGTGGGAGGGATGGGGTGGCTGGGTGATAGACACTGGGGAGGGCATGTGCTATGGTGAGCACTGTGAATTGTGCAAGACTGTTGAATCACAGACCTGTACCTCTGAAATAAATAATGCAATATATGTTAAAAAAAAAAAAAAGAAGAAGAGAGCAGGAGGGGAAGAATGAAGGGGGGGTAATCGGAGGGGGAGACGAACCATGAGAGACAATGGACTCTGAAAAACAAACTTAGGGTTCTAGAGGGGAGGGGGTTGGGAGGATGGGTTAGCCTGGTGATGGGTATTAAAGAGGGCATGCTATGCATGGAGCACTGGGTGTTATACACAAACAATGAATCATGGAACACTACATCAAAAACTAATGATGTAATGTATGGTTATTAACATAACAATAAGAAAATTTTTAAAAATGAAGAGCATTGTAATTTATACATATATGCAAAACATATATGCACACATGTACATACAGAATCATTCCAATATTTTTTCAAAAATATAAGACACAATATGCATAGGGGACACAGCTGGAAAATAAAACCTACCAAAATGCTGAGAATGATTCAATGATTATCCCTGAAAAATTTTTTTTCTTTTCACCTTCCTGCATTTATACAATTTGACAAATAAGAACATGTTTTAATTAGTTAATTAATTAATTTATTTATAGAGAGGGAATAGGAGGGGCAGAAGGTGAGGGAGGGAGAGAATCTTGAGCAGGCTCCATGCTCAGGGCAGAGTCCAATGTGGGGCTTGATCTTACAACCCTGAGAGCATGACCTGAGCTGAAATCAAGAGTCGGACGCTTAACTGACTGAGCCACCCAGGCACCCCAAGAACATGATATTTTTAAGAGGAAGAAATTTAATTAAAAAGAATGGGATTAAAAATGTGTCAGTCAGCAGTCTTCTTGGGTTGTATTTTCCTTCCCTACCAAAAGCAGAAGAACCTGACTAATACACTTCAAAGTCCTCCTTGTCTTCCTTTCATCACCAAACTTGTAAAATGCATCATTTATACTTATTGCCTCATTTCCTCAGACCTATTCACACTCTAGCCTCTTACTAGTCAACTTTGGGCCCTATCACTCTATCCAACTCCCAAGTGTTTCCAATGATCTCTTAATCATTAGATTCAATGTCTTTGCTCAGTCTTTATTCTTCCTGAATTCACTGCACTTTTTGACTTCATCCTCAAGATTCTTTCCTGTGGGTCCAGCTCCCAGGCCTCTTCTGCTGATAAACTCTGATTTTCAGGCTCTCGCCCCGCTTCTACTTCCCACCTCCAAAATGAGTTCCTCAAGGCCCTCTGGCTTCCTCTTATTCATTCTCCACTCACTGATATGCTTTGCCCTCTCCCTGTCCCGAGTTGCCCTGCAGGATCCCCTCTGAGAAGTGGGTATGGAGAGATGAACAGTGAACACGGGAACAGGGTATGCACTTAAGTCAGATGCCATTCAGCCATTCTGTCATGTGACAAACATTTACTGAAATCCTCTGCTGCCAGGAAGTAGACTGGACACTAGAGATTCAAAACCATGGTTCCTGTCCTCAGAAGCGCACCATCAAAAGGCTAAAGGAGACTAAGTGCAGAAAGGGCTGTGGGGCCACAGCAGAAGTATGTATGTATGTAGAGGCTGCAGTGGAAATACCGGAGGGAGTTACTAGTTCTAATAAGGAAATATCAGAAAACAACATAAACTGACATCAAGGCCCAGAATACTGAAAGAAAGCTGAATCTAGGGTGTCAAGGTGAAAGTAGAACCCCAAACCAAGGAAATTTTGAGATCCAAGTCCATAGACAAATAGCACAAGCCGTTGAATCACATCTGAGGTAGAGTCCAAATGCCATCCTGTGGTTAGCCCTCTGCTGCAGAGGGCCCCTCAGGAAGGCTAGCAGCCCTCCCCTCCCCGCCTTAGCTCCAGTGGTCCTAATGGCAATCAGGGGCCCGCCTAGTGCGGAACACAGGTGTGGGCGTCGGCCGTCTCGAACTCATCGCGGATCACGAAGTTTGGCTTCCACCACCCCATCTCCACCACTGCCAAAAATGATTTTACATCTGGCTCCATTCAGGACATGGCAAGGGGAATTTCATTGCTCAAGCTTGAAACCCTGAAATCATTTTCTACCCCTCTACGCTCCCATTACCTATATCCAGTCAACTACTAACTTGTAACCATTCTCCCCCCATTGGCATGCTGATATACAAGTCTTTGTTTCCACAGCGGCATGGTTGCCTCCCAGATCGGAGATCTTATACCCTGAGGCCTGAGTAGCCACAATCATCTCTCTGCTCACCTTCCCTGGCCTCCCAGCCCACTTTACTCCTGCTTTCCTGGCTCTGTGGACTCTCTCCGCTTTTGAAGCCTTCCCACAACTCCAGGAAGCCTCCTCAGAAATCGCCCCTTTTTGCACGTCTGTGGTTCTAACTCCTTGCTGCTCTGTTGGCATGTCCTACTCTCACCCTAACCCCTCTGGTACTTGGCATTATCAGCAAAGGAGGCTTTCCCCATAAGCGAAAGTACTAGAAAATGGACGCTTATCAAAAACATAACCGTTTTGGGGGTGCCTGGGTGGCTCAGTCGTTAAGCGTCTACCTTCAGCTGAGGTCATGGTCCCAGGGTCCTGGGATCGAGCCCCGCATCGGGCTCCCTGCTCAGCGGGAAGCCTGCTTCTCCCTCTCCCATTCCCTCTGCTTGTGTTCCCTCTCTCACTGTCTCTCTCTCTGTCAAATAAATAAATAAAATCTTAAAAAAAAAAAAACTATTTTGACAGTAATTTTTGCCAGATGAAGTACATGCTTCTTTGCCCTCAGAATATGCTGAATGTAATTCACCTTTTCCTTTAATATTTGGAATCATATTGAAATGTACAAAATTATTACACTATTCAGTCTGAGCTGGCTGGGAAGATGTCTGTATGGTCTCATCTCTTGTTATGAGCTGATGTTAAAGGTTTCTGATCTGTTAGACTTAGAAGTAAAGGGCAAATCAGAGAGCAAAGTTTTTTAGATCAGCGCCTTTGGAGACACAACACTAAAATGATATGGTCTGTCTTTAAGGATGGCTTTAGCATCCTGTACAGAAAAAAGGACTAGAAACTTCAAAACAGCTATATTTGCTGCTCAGAGAATTTTTTTCCTGCCTTGGGATTGTTGGTAATAAGTCAGAGTTGAGCTTGCTGAAAGCCATCTTTTGAGCTAGCTGAGTAACATTTCTGTGCTGAAATTTCCAGTGTGACCATCTTGTCACTTTAAACCTTGGAAGAGCTAATGCTAATTCTCATAGTTCTTTATTGCTTTCATAGTCCTATGCTTATTGTATACATGTAATAAATGTCCACTGAAGCCATCATCAAGGACCCAGCCCATCGCCAACATCTGGTCCCCATGGCAGTTAACCAAGTTGGAAAAATAGCCATCCACTGGAAGTGAGGCTGTGCAGGATGAAACAAAAGTAGATTTGGGAAAGGAATTTAGAACTGAATTTGAGTTGTTAATGGTAAAGAACTGATAAGACCTCCACTTCATCCCTCCATCACTGATGGAAGATAAAACAGCAGAAAGAGGCTAAGAGCCTTTGATTATCTTTGCAGAAATGAGACTTCAGGAGCCGTACATGCCCCTATGTGCTGGTCTGAGGGATAGAGCAATACCTCCCACATTTTGTTCTTTGGGATTTCTTTCCAACATCCAGGGCTAGAACCAGCGTGAGGCAAGAGAGACATCTGTGCGCAGACTGAGAGAAGGCAGCCACTTGGAGGCCACTTGCATGACCCCGAGAGCGAGTGGAGTGTTTTACACCCAGACACCTCTCCTAACTCGCCCCAGTTCCCACTCTGTTGCAGCATTCTCTTCCTCACACTTCAACGTCTCAGTGGCCAGCTTGCAGCCCTTTTCTTAAAATATTTTTTTATGTTAAAATTTTTTTCATCATTTTTTTAAAATGTAAATTTCATTATTGCTTTTTTCTCTGTTAAAGTAAAACATACTTAATATAAAACAATTCAAGAAACACAGTATATATGGAATCTAAAAACAGAGAAAAAACGAAACTCATAGAAAAAGAGATCAGATTTGTGGTTACTAGAGGCAAGGGGGTGGGGGAGGGGAGGAGGGGGACTTGGAAGCAGGTGGTCAAAAGGTACAAGCTTCCAGTTATGAGATAAATAAGTACTGGAGATGTAACCTACAACACAATAGCAGTTGTGGTAGTTAACACTACTCTAAGGCATATTTGAAAGTTGCTAAGAGAGTAGATCCTAAAAGTTCTCATCACAAGGAAAAAACACTTTTTTTTTCCTTTAGTATCTATATGAGATGCTGGATGTTAACTAAATTTATTGGGGAAATCATTTCACAATGTTGTAAGTCATTATGCTGTAGACCTCAAACTTATACAATGCTGTATGTCAATTATATCAATAAAGCTGAAAGAAAAAAAAAAAGAAACACAGAAATAAGTTGGAAATGGAAGTCCCCATAATGCCACACTGAGAGATAACCATTATAAAGATTTTTCAGTTCACATGCATATACACATACACACACACACAAACATTTTTTTAACCAAATTGAGATCAGACTATACATATAGTTCTTTTTAATTTATTTAAGTGTATCATGAGTATCTTCTGTGTCCACAAAATCATGTGTTTAATGAATACCATAATTAGTTTCATAAATCCTTGATTGAAGGACTTACTTGATGGTTGAAGCTTTTTGATTTTCTAAATCACTCTGAGATAAACATTCATTTATTCAAATATTTACAATTTTCCTCCTTTTCTCAAAATTCCAGTTGAAGTCCCACATTTGAGAACAATAGGCAACACATTCTGAAGAAAGGTATCAGAAAAACCTGAGCCAGACTTACTAAAACACAGCAGAACCAGTCTAGCAACTATCAACCCCCGTCTTTTACCTCAGGCTTATATAAAACAAGACTAGAAATCTGAGTGGAGACTGAAGGATACCACCAAGATAAAGCTTATGCTTGGGTGTCCTTCCAGTCCCTCATCGGGGGTGGGGGAGACAGGGCTTCTTCCCGCTACTGCAGCAAACCAAGTAAGCGAAGCCCCAAGAAAACCAAAATCAGAAATTAGGAGTGCCTTGCAAGAAGGAAAAACAGTACTTCCTCCTCTGATAAATGTTTATTGCGCTATGGAATGTGGGCCCTGGAGCTGCCATGGGTCTATGGGAGAAGTATTCTTGGGAGGGTCTGGCCAGTATGCCCTGCAGTTAGGACAGGTGCATGGACCCAGAGGGCACTACTAGCTTCTTGTAGGGAGAACTCTGAAAACTGAGGAACTGGAGTCCCTCTAACAGTGAGGACAAGGAAGGGAGCATGGGAGGCCTGCCTGTTCTGGCAAGGAGAACTTGGCAATAAAAGGCCATGGGGTAAACTCTGGGCAGAGATCAGAGAAGGGATCCTAAGAGAGGAACCACGTCATTGTCTATATCAGGGAATGATGCAGAGTCAAAACACCTGTTGGGGTCCCCAAGCAATCCACAAAACACCCCAAGGGAGAAACAGCCAGCATCCGAATGCCTGCCATATACAAAGGCTAAGAGAGGACAGTCAAATGGAAAGCAAAATAGAAGGATTTTTGGCCCTCTTCCTTCAATCCCTCCCCCCAACCCTTGAGGGCAGAGCTGGAGAAAGAGCCCTGGAGAGTGCTCATATATAAACAGATTTTTAAAATTTTTTTATGCAGAATTATGTCATCTGCTTTTTATGCAAAAAAGTAAAGGCTATTTCCTGAAAGCAATTAAATACATCTAAAATGTATAAACAAACATCTTAATGAGAAGCTTGATGTTATTTGACTTGAAAGCATGAGATGGTCTTTGACATTCTATCAGTTTTGGGTTTGCGTATTAATGGTAATCACAGCAGAAAACCTGGATTCATACAGGTTGGAGGAAGAGGTAGAATCAGAGCTCTTATCTCTCACTTTCCCAAATTAAAGGCAAGTTTATGTGGAAAAAGATCAGGGTTTCTTCAAAATTCAGCCAGTTGAATGGATTTGCATTCTTTCTTTAGTTCTCCAGTTGATGAGGTCAGCTTTGGCCAGGTCTCTGTCACTGATGTTCCTTCTATTATAAAGGAAGAGATTATAAATCCACTTTCGATGTGTAAATCATGTGGGTTGAAAAGTACTCTTTAAGAATTCAATAGTGTTTCTAGGTGATCTTTGCCTGCAGAGAAAGTGAAAGCCTGCCTCAAATCCATGTCCAATCCTGGAAAGTACATATCGTTGCGTGCCTCCAAGTTCTTCTTCCAGAGAGGCAGCTTGGAACTGGTAGCTAATCTCAACCATATTTCTCTCTGCTCCACTCACAGCATCCTTAACATTGCCTGCAGGGTTTTGAATAACAAAGTTCGCATGATTGATACACATCAAGTTAAGCCAAGCCAAACATTTACTGCTCCCAGTCAACTTGCTCTGAGAGTGGACTTTTCCTTATATTTCTCTCAAAAGAAAGTGGAACTTTGAAGAAAGTCAATTAAGCACTTCAAACTTGGCTTCCAGAGCCAGTGGCCTTCTGTGTAGTAGAGAAAGACTTGATATTCTGCTCTCAGTTCTTGGGAAAAACTTCTCAAAGATGAGGCCATTCTGGGTCTGTTTCTGGAAGAGCAAATAGTGGTAGCAAAAAGCCTGTCTTTGGCCAGGCCCATGGTGGCAATCCATGCCAGTGTAGATATCAGGGATCCATCATGGTTTGCAGAGTTTTTTTCTCAACAAAGGAGCGAAAACTAGGTATGTTGATAAGACTTGAAGGAGTTCCACTGAAGCACAGGAGGTCAAGATTCACTTCCATTTGAAGTGTTGTATAGAAAAGTCACGTTTCCCTATTTCAAAGACAATGTAACTCTTTGAAGTATCCAAAAGGAGCTCACAAAACAGATTCTTATCAGGTGAAAGAATACACTCAGGATGGAAGAAAACCAGGAGCTGGTTGTACTAAGAGATAGCAACAATTTCATTCAGTTGGATGCTAAAGGAAATGAGATAATTGCCAATTTCTCCCAAATCTGCTTTTAAAAATTAGAGGAAATACCAGCAATTCTGGAGTTAATATGACAGAGACTTGGGTATAGTTTTCTTTCTCTGCAACAAACCCCAACCCAGCCTGTAAATCTTATGACCACACAGCGTCACCACGGTCTTTCTGATTGAGTGTGGCTTCTTTCTTTTGCCACATGAACTTTCACAATGCTTAAAAACAGGGCTCTTGTGATGGAGTGAAGCTAAGTTTTGATCAAGTTGAATCCTTTAACAATTCTCGTTCTTTCCATGAAGAAGATCTGCTCCGTCTATAGTGGGCATCTGTTTATTTTTGCTGGCCCAGAATTTCATCTGTTTCTTTCTTTCTTTCTTTTTTTTCTCCCAGTTATGGCACATTAATGACTCTTGGGGGAATCACCCCTACCCCACTCTGACTGTGTGGCTCTGCTGGGACCGACCCAGTGCCCAGCCCTCATCACAGGCATGACCACCAGGAGGATGGAACATACTGACTTCACAAGCATGGATGCATAACCCAAACCTGGTCAGTGAGACACAAGCCCAAATCTTTTGTTGGAACAAGTGGACAACAGGGGTTCTCTTTTCGCTGGGAGGTGATGTAAGCCCAAGGCCAAAGGGGGGCCACTTCATGGCAGGGAGTGGGAGCACAGTTACCTGTGAATGTTGCCCTCACAGAGGAAAACAGAGCCGGGTGAGGGTGTATGACTTCAGCCTCTGGACCCAGCCATTCTTATGGCCAGAGCAACCTTGGGCTTTTCAAGTGTGTGAATCAGTAAAGTTCTTTTTTGGTTTTGTTTTGTTTTTTAGAATTTGAGCTGGATTACTGTACTTACAACTGAAAAAGTCATGAGTGATACAAAAGGTCCAAAATGTCCTTAGGTGGACAGATATAAGGCACTTCTTCAGCTTTGCTGGCTTCACGTGTCCACTGGTAAGAACTCTGCCACACACAAGAAGCACTGAAGTTTGGAGCCTCATCAGGTTCAGAGTTGAAGGTGAAAATAGGGGATAATAACGTTTGTCTTATTTTCTTTGCTCTAACATTTCCCAACTTATGTTAGGCCAATGTAAACAAACACAGATATCCCTAATCATAAGAACAGGGTGTAAGTTCCTTAGTTCCTGTCAGTAGCAAACTATTCTCGACACTATAACCTAGCAAAAAGGACCACCACACCCTTTGGTAACAATCCACAGTGATCCATAAACATGTGGGATAAAACAATAATCTAAGACTAACCATGAGAGACTATGGACTCTAAGAAACAAACTGAGGGTTCTAGAGGGGAGGGGGGTGGGGGGATGGGTTAGGCTGGTGATGGGTATTAAGGAGGGCACGTACTGAATGGAGCACTGGGTGTTATACGCAAACAATGAATCATGGAACACTACAACAAAAACTAATGATGTAATGTATGGTGATTAACATAACATAATAAAATAAAAAAAAACAATCTAGTATCACCCGTTTTTTTTTTTCTAACAAAATCAAATTGTAAAGTAATAGGACTTTAGTTGAGATGATTAAGAAGCCACTCTCCTCCTATTCTAAATACATAGAAAGTCTGGATAAACTATAATAAATTATTTAACATACATAATTATTCTCAAAAGAGAGAGAATTTTAAGGTATCTAAAAGGAAGAGGAAACTCAAACCATCAGCCTAAGCAGTATGAAGCTGCCTGGTGTAAGGGAATGGGGGGTATTAGGGCCAAAATACTCTCTTGACAACTGAGTCTTTAATGCCGGCACCAGGGTGGGTATGAAGGCCCCTGTGCTCACAGTGAGGAAGTTTAACTGAGCCCACACAGGTGCAAGTGCTGAAAACTGGCTCATCTGTGAACAAGGACTAGAAGAATTTTACCTGGAGACAAGATGTGAAGAAAACTTAGGGTGAAAAAAATCATTCAAAACCAATTTATACCTGAAGACCCTAAGCCTGTGTAGATACAGATATGTGGTGGCAGGAGCTCTGTGTGAAGAAACTACACTAACATCAAAATTATTGAGTCCTAAGGAAGCCTGTAGGCAAATGCGACACTGCCTCTTGGGTTCACTGCCACTGCCGGGCACACACAGGACTCCCATGGAAATCAACCTGTGCTGCAGACAAGCTCATTTCAGAAACAATTCCCCAAAGTAGGTCAATAGTAGTGGAATATTTTGTTATGGCCCAAAGTGCCCTGTGACAGTTCCAAAAGTCAATTTGCTCTAGAAACACAGTAGAAAATGTATTTCAAACTGATTTTATTATTTCACATCCACATCCACAAATGCTTTCTAATTTATATATATTATTTATTAACCACATTTTATCTTTCATCTTCCTGATTCTTAAGATTAAGATCAACCTCCCAGGGGTTTTCACCAATAAGCATTTTTATGATGAATATGTTTCCTGATTTGCTCTCCCACTTTTTGAGCCAAGATATCAATGAAGATATGATGCGACTAAGATTTGGATGTTCAGATGTAATCTTTCTTTTTCTGAAATAGATGAACCATGATGCTCCTACATTTCAAGGAGGCCATTCATACACCTCAATTTAAAATTTTAATCCAGACTGATTAGATAGTATTAGCAGCAGAACTCTTCCAGTCCTGCAGGGAGACGTATGCCTGTCAAAATGCTGCCTGTCACTTTGTAAGCTGGCTTCCTCCTTCCTGCATATGTGTGGAGCACTGGTGTGATAGGGAGATCTCCAGACCAGACATAAAGAGGCCTGGAGTCCGGCCCTGCACTGTTCTCCCCACGGGCATCTCACCTCGCCGCAAGTCACAGAACCCCCTCAAGGCTTCCAGACTTATAATCTGGGGATGACATCACAGTACCTCACACCTGTGAGAAGTCTTGATGGGGAGGGTGAAGGGAATCATGGAAAGATCACAGATGGGGGAGAAATCCTGGCACTAGTCCTCCAGTAGGACCTCACGTGCCCTGAAGCAGGCTGACTCGACTTTGATGCTTTTCATCTGGGATTCTGTAACTTCTGAACTCCCTCCCACATTTGAGACTCTGTTATAACTTCCCCAGGAACTAGCCTCTCTCCAGATTTCCGTTTTGCATGTTGTTTTTAAGCTCGCATGTTGTGACCTTTTTTAGATTACCTGAAGTTGTTTTCTGTTTCTTTAATTTTATGCCCGTAACCTTCATCATCAGAGTATCCATTCCCCACAGGAGAGTTTTTCAAACTGTACTTATGACCCATGAGTTATACTGATTTTTGACCACTACTTTTTAAAAAATAGAACAGAAAATAATGTATCACATTACACTTGATAAGGTTAAGCACTGTTCACAAAAAATTATTTGTGTGTGTGTGTGTGTATGTGTGTTTTATTAGGCTACAACGCAAAATGTGTTTCTCACTGTCGGTCATGATCAAAGAGTTGGAAAGCACTGCTCTACGCAGTAGAGCAAATCCTGTCATGTCATCCCCTTGCTAAAAATCCTTTTTTTGGGGGGGGGGCGCCTGGGTGGCTCAGTCGGTTGGGCATCTGCCTTTGGCTTGGGTCATCATCTCAGGGTCCTGGGATGGAGCTCTGCATCCTACAAGGAGCCTGCTTCTCCATCTCCCTCTGCCACTCCCCCTGCTTGTTCTCTCTTGCTCTCTCAAATAAATAAAATCTCCAAAACAAATCAAATCAAATAAAATCCTTTTGTTAGCTGTTTTTTTTTATGTTTTATTATTGAAGTATAGTTGACATACAATGTAAGATTTAGGTATATAACATAGTGATTCAACAAGCTTAAAATCCTTTAATGGTGTCCCACTACCAGGGACAAAGCCCACTATCTTCAAGGCGAGCTACGCGTCCTAACAGCTCTCAGAATCACTTTGTTCCATGCAGTCCCTTGCTCCCCATGCCCCAGCAAAATGGGATCTTTTCAATTCCTCTTTCAACATTTTTCGGTTCAGAACCTGTCACGTGTCAGACAATGTTCTAGGTGCATGAGATAGCACAGAGCACTTTCCCGCCCTCACAGAGCTTACATGCCAGGACTTGAATGCAGCCTGCTCCTTGCTACCGTGGGTGTGGTCATCACAGGGCTCTCAATCTTCTCCCCCTCCTCCCCCACCCCCATCCCACATACTGTTGAGCTAAAGATCACTTCTTCCTCAGGCCCCAGGTCAAGGGCATCAGAGTCACCTTCCCTAACATGTCCCCACCATTCACTGAAAGATCCTGAGTGAGTTTCGAAGACTTATTCAGAAGACAAGAGAATAATGATATCATTAGTGATAGAAAATAGGACTGAAAAATTCTCAGAACCTAATTTCCTATTAAAGGAAAGCAAACTGGAGGCTAAATTCTCTTCATAGTAGATAGCACATGTAAAATACAAGTCAAGTCCAAAGCATTTACCAGAGTCACTTGTTACAAATGAAGCCAGCTCTATTATTTGCTTTGTAGGTGGAAAAGAGTTAGAGGATTCTTACAATTTTACATTTAATATAAAGAAAAAAGGATCCTTCACACCCCTTTTTTACCTGAAACCTAATTACAACCAGAGGGTCATTAGATGATCTAGGAGCTTGGAGGAGGAAAGGCAGTGCCTGGTAGGCCACGGATCCATATCTCAATTAGCTAGCAAGAAAGGTAGCTCCCAGAACACCACGCATTTACGCTGGTCACATTGTTTTCTCTGCTTCAAATGCTCTTCCCATCACCCTTCTCTACCCAGTAGAGATTTAGCTCACATGTTTCCCTTGTGAAACCCTTGACTTTCCCTCAAAAAACTGATCATGTCCCCCTGTGTACTCATAAACACTACAGGTATTATAATTTTCACATGGCATTGCAGATAGTTGCTCAGTGTCTGTCTATCCCACTAGATTATGAGGTCCACAAAGGCAGGAATTGTAGCATATTCATTTTTCTATATCCACTTCTGGTTCTGCCTGACACTTACCAGTGTTTATTCTGTGTTCCATATTTATTGCATATTTATAGAGACTACTTTTAAAGGGCTCTGCTAAGTCATTCACTTTCTTCCAACACCAAGGCAAATCTTTCCATGACTATCTAAAAATATTCTGCCCTCACTTGTGATCAAGCTTCTCCTGCTGCACCTGTTTCTATTCCTATTCTAGAGTATTTTCCCCATCCATTGCTAGGACCCAGTAAAGAAAATAAGAGATGGAGAAAACACAGGCACAATCACACTAAAATAAAAAATGAAAGAAAAAGGGCATTGCCTCAAGTAAGATCTGGTAACATCTGTTGTTATAATGTGCAGGTACATATTTAATTAATATTGCATCTTAAAGGACAGACCTGGAAAACCCAAGCTGAATTTATCACACAGAAAATTCCTTCTAAGCCATAAGAGAATACTTAAAAGCTTACTTCCTTGGGCCCAGATGGTCTTTAAAATTTTTCCCATGTCTATATTTTACATCTAAAAAGTTATTCAAGCCGGTGCTCTCAGCAAGTTCAAAACTTTCTAACAAAGACATGAACTTAACTTTTTAAGTTATTGATATTTAATGATTGATATGCAACAAGAGCACCAAACAGGTTGTAAGATAGTGATGAGTTCTTTTTTGGTCTAGAAAATTAGAAGGGCAAACTAAAGCATGTGACAAGTTGCAACTTAGACAAAGGGCAAAAAACTGAAATTCCCTTTAAGCAGATTATGAAAATTGACTACAATGTTTGATCTACTGACTCATGTCAGGATTTTCTACACACAAAATTGTCAAAGTGCTGACCAAAAGGCTTTTCTGAGGTGAAGAGATTTTCAAAGGAAGTGCTAAGGTGACTCATCAGACTCCTTTGATTATTTTTTTTAAATGCAGAGACTCCACTTGGAATGAAATTGGGTATTTTATGTATGCATATATACTTGTTGGATGCTTCTACTGTGCAAAATAAACTGCTTCTCAGGGAAAACTTCCTCACTGAGAAGGTTTAATGAAAGGTGAACCATAGTTTGTAATAGAACCCAGGTAAGAAAACACTAAGATGAACTCCTACTCTTCATTTATTCATTCAGTAAATCTTTATGGGATATGTCCAATGTGCTACATATCATGCTAGGTGCTAGGGAAAATGGGTGGCACTAGTCTTTAAGAAGCTTATACTCTGCCAGAACCAGGCATGTAAACAGACACATGCAAAAAAGCATGATAGGATTTGTGACAGAGGGATTCAAAAAACATGAAACAAGAAGGAAGGGGTCACTTTTGCCTTGAGAAAACCAGGAAGATATTTCATGGAAGAAGTAGCACTCTGACATAGCATTCCAGCTTCTCCAATTGAGAAGTAGGCTAGGAAAATGAATGAGTAAGAGTTCAGGACAGCTTAGAGGCCAGAAAAAAAGCCACCCAACAGAGTTTTTGAATGTTTAGTGACATTTCAGTATTCAAAAGAATGTACTTCCTGTATATTTTATAGGAGATAGATTTTTGCCATCAACTGCTGAAATGGCTTCTGAATCCACTGGTTGTTGGTTTGTTGGATTGTTATTGTTGTTATACTGTTTTCTCACTTTCACATGCCTGACAACCTTTAAAAGTAGAGAAGATGGGTAAAGGTTCTAGCTATGCATTGTACTTCAAAACTTCCTGGAGAAGAAAATGAAAAACAATTGTGTATGATAGTTTAATGAGACTTAGAATTTTGGTACTTACTGATAAACTGCCAGATAAGTACTTCTCATGATGATGCTAAATGCTAGAAAATGTGGGGCCATATAAATTTGATATAGATATGGTCAATACCTATAGGCTTCAGAGATTGACACAGAGATATGGTGGCTCAAATTCCCGTGTTTATGTCAGAAAAGGGTTAAAAACATAGGGTTTCCCGGAATTATACAGAGAGTAGATGACCATCACAGTTTATCTCTAGTTAATTCTCTGTCAGAAAAATGTTCCAGCTACAGAGATTAGTGGTGGTCAAGGACTTAGTGGTGATACACCCCACTGATTTCATAGGGGCAGGTATGGCTGTAGCCTTCCACTGACCCCAAGCCATGGGTCTGGGCATAATGCCCTAACTCCTGAACTCTGTGTTTTGGTCACACCCTCTCCTTTCTCAGAGATCAGGAACTCAAAGCTGAACATTATAAAAGGATTATGTTGCATAATTGAATTGAGCTCATTTAAAGTACCCAAACACTTAGAGCTCCTAAACTCTAATTTGATGTTTGTCTTATTTGAGGCGATTTCTAAACCACTGATTCCAAGTCTTCTTTGAATCTATAGTCACATGCATATTTAAATGAATCAAGATAAAAGTCATTTGGAAAAACATAGCTTTTAAATTCTTTGACTTCACGTAATACCACAGCAACTTGAGTGTGGATACCTTTGCATACCATGATGCAATCAGTCAAAAATGTCAGTGTTCAAATAGTGGGCGTTTGTCTGCAGTCTTGTTTTTCTGGCAGAACAGGGTATTAGTAAGTCCACAATCTGCACATGTGGTCAAGAGGCAATACCATTAAACCTGACCTTTCCACTCACCCATGCTAAGACTAGCATATCAGAGATTTTAGGTGCTGGTTTTTCTGACTCTGGTACTAAAGTTGTCAAAGAGGATAAATGTTCTGGTAGAGATGCTAGAAATGAAATTATATATTCCCACAGAAGTTACAGAAACTTCCTTTGCTAGAGGTGGTGAAGTCATACACATAGATGATAATACTGTAGCTAACTTGATGTTTAAATATGGAAGAATTGTGATGTGCTGTTGCTTTCCACTAAATCTAGGAGTTCATTCAATGCTTGCACTGAAGAGGGGTCAAAATTCTGTTTGGAAAGGATGCTGGGGGCTAATAAAGATTGACACCTTTTCACTATAAACTCATAGAAATGTGAGATAAAATTTAATAGATTAAAATTCAAAAGAGCACAAAAGAAAGAAAAAGAAGTGCCTTGAGATCAGAAATAAAGGAAGAACTCAAACCAAAAGCAATAAATGTCCATGCTGGCATCCTGGCATCTAGTGGATAGCAGATCCAGAAATAAGCTATAATATCCAGAGAATAGGGCTTTAATGACTCTGAGGAGACAAGAGACATAGCCGTGGGACCATGCACGGCAGAGAGCTGGAAATGAGACCCTGTCATAAAGCTGTATTCATGGATAGGATACCTCCTCCATGAAAATGGAAGTAGTAACAGTCTCCAATGGCCCAGGGAAGTAACAAGGAAGCTTGCCATGAGTCCAGGGCTCAGGATAGAGACAAAAGCCCCCCATGAAAAACAAAATACCAAAGCCTATGATCTGTACAGATACGGGGTCTGAAATTACAGTACCTTTGTAATGCAATAATCACAAGCTAAGGAACTAATATAAAAATTAGTCTTGAATAGATAAGATTCCTGCAGGGAGAGCAAAAGCAAAACCACTACTTAGAGAAAACAAAACAAAACAAAATGCTGTATCTTTGAAAATTTATAATCTCACCTCTATATTACTCATGGGTTCCAGAAGATATCACAACTGAAATTGTAAAACACAACTGAACAACAATGAAAATACTATATAACAAATTAAAGGTATAAAGCTAAAGATAATTTATAGCTTTAAATGTATATATTAGGAAAAAAATGAAAGACCAAAAATTAATTAACTAAGCGTTCACTCAAGAAGCTAGAAAAAGAATAGCATAAACTCAAACAAATGGGACGAAAGTGACTATAAAGATAAGTCAAATATCAAGGAAATAGAAAACAAAGAAATAGTTGAGAGGAAAAAGAAAACTAAAAACATTAGGAATAAAGACAAAACCTAGCTACACAAACAGAAATGGGTTTTTAAACCATGAAAAATATTACACCAATACATTTGGAAATTTCAAGAGAGTGGAAAATGTTCTAAAAATATATAAATTACCAAAATTGACTCAAGATGAAACAGACACACTGATTAAAGTCCTAGTAAGTTAAGGAAATTTAAACAGTACTCCAAAGACTACTCAGAAGTTACTAGGCCCTAATATTTTTACATTAAGTAACCTTTACTAAAGTTTTAGGTAACCTTCATCATATAACCCCTCTTATATAAACTGTTCCAAAGAATGGAGAAAGAAGGAAAGCTCACCAATTAACTTTATGATTCTCACATATCCTTGATATCCAGAGCAGAAATGGGTTATAAAGTAAAAGAAAACTATGGGCTGATCTCAACTAAAGGTATAGTTACAAAAATGCTAAATAAAATATTAGCAAAATGAATTGTTCAATGTTTAAAAAATATATATCTTCACCAAGAAGAAGTTATCCCAGGAATCTGGTTTAACATTAGACAATTAATATTATTGTTAATATAACATAGGAGGGTAACAATGGAGAAAAACTACATGGTTTCCTCAGTATATACAGAAAAATCCCTTGATAAAATTCAATAGCCATTCATGTCAAAATCCTCTAGCAAACCAAATAAAGAGATTCTTGTTGGGAGAGGCAGTCTGCCATGGGTTCCAAGCATCTTTCCAAGCATCCAAGTGTCCTTTCAGAGTATGTCAACTCTGAAGGCTTTAACTTGCCTGCCCTTGAGCCATTTCTGTAGCTAGTTACATAGACAATTAAATAGGTCAAGGCAATTATAACATGACTATGGTGTAACCACTCATCCTGCCAGGGAGGAGGATTGCCTTGCTTATTGCTTGATACGACAGGTGCTGAGCCCCTAGCCTTGGATCCCCTAGTTGTGGCACACTGGGCCACCACATCACACCATGGGACTTAGGGTCAAGAGAGCTGGTGTTACCATATGCTCATGCTGTCTGCTCTGCTGTGAATAATAAACTGTCTTGTTCTGATCCATTGAGTGTCATTATCTACTTCTGGCATCCATAGAATTATGGCAAGACAATCAGCTGGCATGTGTCTCTTTTGCAGTCTTATTAATTTTTGTAATTCTTGATGGGGTTGGAGTTCTTTCCTAAAAAAGAGTATCTACAAAAGGCATACAGTGAGCATTAAATAATAGTGGAATGTTAGAAACAGTCTCTTTAAAGCTAAGAAAAAGACAATCATACCTTCTGTCACTGTATCTATATATCAGTGAACTGGAGTTTCTAGCCAGTGCAAAAGATACGAACAAGAAATGTAGTATAAACACTAGAATGAAAGAAACACAATTATCATTATGTATAGACTAGATGATTATCTAAGAAAATCCAAGGCAATCTACAAACTATTAGAAATAAGAGCGTTTATCAAGGTTGCTACATTAAGATCAATGTATAACAATCAGTAGTATTTCTATATACCAAAAATTATAATTAGAAAATGTAAAAAAATTAAATCCTATTCACAACAACAAAAAACTAAACATACCATGGTATTCAAAGAAAAATGGTCAGGTTCTTCAAGAGTAAAATTATATTCTTTCCTAAAGGACATGAGTCAAGACCTAAGATAATGAAGAGATATAATTATGGACGAAAATAATTCACATCATAAAGAGGTCAATTTTCCTCCCAATTAGTCTATAAATCCACTACTTTTCTAATAGAGATGCCATTAGATCTTTTCAACAAATTTACAAGGTTGATCCTAAATTTATAATGGAAGAGGAAAAGGCCAAAAATAGCCCATGCAATTTTGCAGAAGACTAAAAAGAAACGTCACAGGGAGATATTGATAAATGTTATTACATTTAAAAATGTAAATTTCAGGGGTGCCTGGATGGCTCAGTTGGTTATGTGCCCAACTCTTGATTTTGGCTCAGGTCATGATCTCAGGGTCCTGGGATGGAGCCCTGTGATGGGCTCCGTGCTCAGCAGGGAGTCTGCTTGAGATTCTTTCCCTCTCCCTCTGCCCCTCCCCCACTCACTCCCTCTCTCTAAAATAAATAAATCTTTAAAAAAATGTAAACTTCAGTGAATCCTGAGAAGTGTATAGAATTGTTGAATCATTATGTTGTACATCAGAAATTAATATAACACTGTATGTTAATTATACTTTAACAAAAAATTTTAAACTTCTACATTACATAATCATTAAAAAGTTAATAAAAAAACAATTCAAAAAAAAGTTAAGCAATAACAACAAAAATGGCACAGTTGGAGAAGAGCTATTTATAGTACATATAACAAGTAAAGGATTAGTATTCAGAATATGGAAAGAACTTAATAAGGACAACACAAGAAAAATGGGCAAAAAATAATTAATTCACAGAAGAGGAAGTTTATATAACCAATACACATAGTAAAAGATCTCAACATTACTACTCATCAGGAAAATATAGATTAAACTACATTAAAACTCAAAATGAAGAACATTCTATTAAAACATGACGACTGTATTCTTTAAAATAAAGAAAGGCTGAGGAACTGATCAAGATTAAAGGAGACTAAAGATGTGACCACAAATGTTACACATGGTCTTGGAATGGATCCTGGACGGGGGAGAAAAATGATATAAAGGACATGATTAGTCAGTGGAAAAAATTATGGGTGGTAGATTAGATAAAAGTCCAGTTAATTTTCCTAAAGTGGATCATTATACTTGATTAATATAAGAGATGTTCTTATTCTTAGAATATAGACATTGAACTATTTGGGCATAAGGGCACATACTGCACACAGCTTAATCTGAAGTGATTCAGAAAAATATATACAGAGAGAAAGATAAATAAAATGAGGCAAAATGTTAACAATTGGTGAATCTGGATAAAGGGTATCTGAAAGTCCTTTGTACTATTTTTCCACTTTTCCATAAGTTTGAAAATATTCCCAAGTAAAAAATTTTAAATAAAAAACCCAACAACTATCTTCTGATAACATTTTGCATCCATCAGATGAGCAAAAATTTAAGAGTTGGATGGATAATACCAAATGTTGGTGAGGATGTGAAAGGTGGGAACTCATACCTTTTGACAAGTCTACATTGGAGAAGAATTTCATACTTTCTGGTAAGGTTAAAAATTCACATATTCTATTACCCAGCAAGTCTAGACAAGGGTGCTCACTGCCACTTTGTTTGCACATTTGGTCAAGAGGCAACCTCTTAAACTTGACCTTTCCACTGACCCATGCCAAGGAGTGGCATGCTGGAGATTTTAGGTGCTGGTTTTCCTGACTTGGGTGTTAAACTTGTGAAAGAGGATAAACGGGTCTCTCTTGAAATGCTGGAACTGAAATTGCATATTCTGGCAAAGTTGTAGAATTCTCCTTTGCTAGAAGTTGGTTAAGTCAAACACACACAGATGATAATATTGTAATTACTTGATGTTTAAATACAGAAGGATTGTGATATGCTCTTTACTTCCCACTGAATTTATGAGTTCATTCAGTATTCACACCCAAATAGGGTGGTATTTTCACACGGTGAAAAATTAGAAAAACTGAAAAAACGAAATGTCCATTAATAAGGGATTGGATAAATAAAGTATGGTATTGCATAAAATGTAAATCTCTATTATAGTTAAAGGGACCAGACCTTCTTATATCATCAGAGATAAATCTCAAAAACTATAATATTGAGTATTTTAAAAAGCAGGTTGTAAAAGGATAGATAAAAGCAATATACTATTTCTGTAAACTTAAAAAATTTAAAACAATAATATATACCACTAATAGGCACATACTCATGCAATAAAAGCATTAAAACATGAGTGGAAAGGATACACACTGATTTCAGTTTAATAGTAACAGCTAGGAAAAGAGGAAGGGGAAAGGACTGGATGGGGGCAGTCTTAAAACATATCTGTATTGGGGCATCTGGGTGGCTCAGTCGGTTAAGCATCCGACTCTTGATTTCGGCTCAGGTCATGATCTCAGGGTCATTTGATCAAGCCCTGAGTCAGGTTCCGTGCTGGGCTCTCTCCCTCTCTCTCTTCAAAATAAATAAATAAATAACAGCTCTAAAGAAAGACATGGATGTGTATTAGGACTCTTTGGAACTTCACAACATACCCATAATTTCAAAGGAGATCCCATATTTAAAGCTCTCTTAAAACTATGATATAATAATAAGTAATAATTTTTTAATATCTATAGCAAGAATAATTCAAGGACAGAAACTTTTTAGGTTTACCCTTTCAGAAGTTGATATAGATAATTCCTTTTTCCTCAATTGCTCTTTATAAATTATCAGGTATACACTGAGCTATATTTAAGGTCTTAGATCTCAAGTGCTTCTGCACTTTTTTCTTTGAAGTGTAAATATTTTCAGAAAGAACACTTCAAAATGTTATTGGTATCAATTCTTGCTGTGTGTATGTAACACACTGTTGCTATTGAGATACTCTGTGTTTTAAATAATGCAATATATGCTAAGAAAAAAAAGAAGAAGATAGCAGGAGGGGAAGAATGAAGGGGAGTAAATTGGAGGGGGAGACGAACCATAGGAAATTACATGGTTCATTTGGATGCACTATTATGAAACAAACTTAACTTGTTTAGAAACTGCTTTGCTTTCAAAAACAAGCTTAAATTTTGGAAATAACTTAAAATCAGTTTATTTCTTTTTGCTAGATAGGGTGCTTAACAATGCCGCGCTCTGACGTTCAGTTTTCCTAGAATTTAGCTTCTCAAAAAATCCCTTGATAACAACTTTAAGACAATCTTATAAGTACATAAAGGAAGTTTGGAAGTTTGAAAGAAAAAAACGTTTTCAATTATCTGTGATAAATGAAAATGGACATGACACAGAAAACATAGATATTTAGTAAACGCTTAATGGGTAACAAAACCCCATGAAACACTGTTTTATATGCATAAGGTAGAAAGAAATGGGGAACTTTCCTTCAGAATCTGCAGAAAACATGACAGTAAAGAGGACAAAGAGAAGGTTAAACCATGTTTAACCTAATAAGACACTTATTAACAAGCTGTGTTCAGAGATGCCAACAAAATATGGTGTCAGGGAAGCTGAATCAGTGTATCTAAGGCTTTGTGGCCTGGATAAATTTTATTTGTATGGATTAGAGACTATTCCAGGTAGTTCTAAAACCCAATATTGACCAGCTACCCTTCTATTCAATTTCTTGAAAAAAGTACTATACATCAGTAATCAAATATCCGTCAGGCAAGAAAAGACAAAAAAGAGGGAAAGGAGAAGCAATGTAAAGAGATACAGCTTTATTATACACAAATGGAATAAGTAGGTAGTCAACAGAGAACGATAAAATCTTTAGGTCTGAGAGTAGTGGTAATAGTCAAAACATTTAGCCCAGGTAAGGACTGAGCACCATGTAATCCCTGCCAATCCTTGCAGGGCTCAGGCACTGGAGGTCCCCCTGCTGTGCCAATCCAGGGAAGGTCAAGGGAGTGGGGTGCAGGAGGAACACCCAGAGGGCTCTGGACAGCATCTGCTTACTCACTGGTGTGTTAGTGTTATAATATCCTAATGATAAGGCTGCACAGATGCCCACAGGTGGGTTCTACCTGCCCTGATTCAAGGGGCTTTAGAGAGCACTTCAGCCATTTTCCCTGCACTCCCCAGGCAGCATCATTCCGTGTCACCAGGCCTTGCCTTCTAGACAAATGACCACAGCTCTGCTGGTCTCCCTCTCAGAACTCTGAGGAGCTGGCCCAACATCGACAATTTAGAAACTATCAGCGTATTCTAGAACTAAAACAATACCTGTGAACAAACAAGATTTTAGTATAGAGACTTTGCTGCTCTGAAACCTAAAAATTGTAGATGTGGCTTAAACAAAAAATTCAGTCACTAAATTACTATATAGTATGATAGAAGTCCTAGCAGTAAACATAAGCAAGTTAGTCAATGATTAAAAAAAAAAAAAATTGGAGGGATGGGGTACCTATTGTCCACTAGTGCTCAGCATATAAAAGAATGTCAATTACAATACTCAGTTTTCATAAATACTATAGAAACCTCAGCTAGTCAGAGTTTTCAGGGCTAGAATTATTCTGCATAGCTCTTTTTAAAACAATTTTTAAAAAACAGGTTATTAACCTGTTAGAATGGCTAAAATCAACAACACAAGAAACAACAGGTGTTGGCAAGGTTGTGGAGAAAGGGGAAGGCCTCTTGCACTGTTGGTGGGAATGCAAACTGGTGCAGCCACTCTCAGAAAGTTAAAAATAGAACTACCCTATGACCCAGCAATTGCACTACCAGGTATTTACCCAAAGGATACAAAAATACTAATTCAAGGGGATACATACACCCCTATGTTTATAGCAGCATTATCTACAATAGCCATATTATGGAAAAACCTCAAGTGTTCAACAGTTGAAGAATGGATAAGGAAGATGTGGTACCTATAAAAAATGGAATATAATTCAGTCATAAAAAAGAATGAAATCTTGCCATTTGCAACAACATGGATGGACCTAGAACGTATTATGCTAAGTGAAATAAATCTGTCAGAGAAAGACAAATACCATATGATTTCACTCATATGTGGAATTTAAGAAATGAAACATATAAGCAAAAGAAAAAAAAGAGAGAGAGAGAGACAACCAAAAAACAGACTTAACTATTGAGAACAAACTGATGGTTACTAGAGGGAGGTGGCAGGGGGGTGGGGGAAATAGGTGTTGGGGATTAAGGAGTATACTTGTGATGAACACCAGTTGTTGTATGGAAGTGTTGAATCTCTGTATTGTACACCTGAAACTAATATTACACTATGTTAACCAACTGGAATTTGAATAAAAACTTAAAAAACAAACAGGTTTTTAGTTCAATATTTTATTTTATATTGTAAATTTTTTTTAAAGATTTATTTATTTTTAGAGAGAGAGAGGGTACTTGAGTGGGAGGAGGGGCAAAGGGAGAGAGAGAGGGAGAGAATCTCAAGCAGGCTTCCTGCTGAGTGTGGGCCCAGCAAGGAGCTCCATCTCATAACCCATGAGATCGTGACCTGAGCCAAAACCAAGAGTCGGACACTTAACCAACTGAGCCATCCAGGTGCCCTTAAATACTGTAAATATTTTAAAAGAAAATCTTTCTTTTAAAAGAAAGTGTTCTATAAACTTTTATTGCCTTCTCAAAAAGGATAATTTAGCCTTTTCTCAATAACTCAGGATAACCAGGGGCACCTGGCTGGCTCAGTCAGAAGAACATGTGACTCTTGTTCTTGGGGTCATGAGTTCGAGGCCCATGTTGGGTACAGAGATTACTTAAATAAATGAATAAATAAAACCTTAAAAAATTAATTCAGGATAATCATTATGAATGTGAGGCACAATAATTCTCTTCAGTTAATAAAATGGACAAAGATGAAACTGTAGAAACAAAAACATGTTAGAGTTTGAACATTCCCAAGTCTATGAAATCCTTGCTATATAGTACCAGCAAAATCTTTTTCTTTCTTTTGTATATAAAATACCACCTGTGAAGTATCTAAGAATTGATATAATAGGAATCCCAAGAGCAATGAAGCAGATTGTTACACAATTATTCCAACCACTAAATGCACAACATAAATATGTGTGTGTGTGTGTTAGACTCATTTAGCATAGCTCGAGAGACATTGGGATAGCATTCAAATAATGCCTGTATGCTAAAAGAGAAGGACACATTCCTGGTGAGCAACAACAAAACAACACAAAAACAAGCTGCACTTAATTTATTGCTCTTTCAAATTACTAACAATCCCGATGGGCCTTAGCAGAGCTGCCCTTTGGCACAATGGTGACTTATTTGTGGAAGCTCTCACTGACATTATCCCTTTACATTCATCTTTCTACTTTGTTTTACAGGGGGAAAAGTAACCTTACCAGTGCATTGTGCGTGATCTAATTTCAACATTTCAAGATACCATTCCTTCCATCTGGTCTCCCTAGGCCCTTTCTTCTTTGTCCCGTGCCCTTTCCCCGTGTATTTCCGATTCTTTGCCCTGTGTTATCCTGAGATGAGAGAGGTTAGACAATGAAAAATATTCTATCAAGGAACAGTAGATCCCCATTTTCATGGCATTGCCTTTTTCAGAAGGAGGTAGGTTTCCTCTTTTACTATTTCATGTACGTGAAGGGGAGCAGCAGGCTTGAGGAGTAAAGGAAAGAATGATACACCAAACAAACAGGTGAGGACCCAGGTGTGTTCCAGCTCCTGAGGCATTCCCATTCCCCCTCATAGCTCCCAAGGCCGCATAAATGTGCCCGGACGAAATCCCATTCCATCAGGGTTCCTCCCTGTGCCTTCTAGGCTGGTGATGAGCTAGTACGACGAACCAGCCTGAACACTCACAGCTGCTCAGGCTTTCCCGAAAGCTTAGCTCCTTTGCTTTCGTTTTCTTCTCAGGAAACATAGACACACACATTGTAATAGTGAGCTTCTGGAAACCACCTTTGTGGTCTAGTCAGCGGGCCTGCCTCTAATGCTGGGAATCTGGCATGCAAGAATGAAGCAGGGCAGTATCCTGGCAGAACCCAGGGGGATCTGTCTGTTGGCGTCAGCGTAGTTTCTATCAGCCATCAAAACCATTGTGTATTTATTTCTTTTCACTCTTTCTTCACTTCATGTGGCCAAAATGGCAGTCACTTGATGATCACGACATGGAATTCAAAAATAGAATTCTTTTTTTTTTTTTAAGATTTTATTCATTTATTTGAGAGAGAGTGAGTGAGAGAGAGCACAAGCGGGGGTGGGAGGGGCCGGAGGCGGGTCAGAGGGAGGAAGCAGGTTCCCCGCTGAGCAGGGAGCCCGATTCGGGGCTTGATCCCAGGACCCTGGGGTCATGACCTGAGCCGAAGGCAGCCGCTTAATGACTGAGCCACCCAGGTGCCCAAAAATGGAATTTTTTAAATTGATCTTTTCTAATAGTTCTAACGAGATGTAATTCCCATATAGTACAATTCACCTTTTTAAAGTGTTATAATTTAATGGGTTGGGTATATTCACCGAGTTGTACGACCATCACCACAGTCAATTTTCAAACATTTTCACTACTCCCCAAGGGAACTCCATCCCCATTAGCAGTTACTCCTGTTCCCTTTCCCCTCAGCCCTAAGCAACCACTAACCCGCTTTCTACCTCTATAGATTTGCCTAGTCTGGACATTTCACATAAATGGAATTATAAAATACGTGGTTTTCTTTCACTTAGCATGATATTTTCAGGGTTCATTCTGCGGCAGCATGTATTGGTGCTTCATTCCTTCTTACAACCGAGTAATAATATTCTATTGTGTGGATATATCACCTTTTATTTACCCATGCATCAGTTGATGGACATTGGGGGTTTTTCCACTTTTTCGCAATTATAAATAACGCCATGAACATGTACACATTTTTGTGTATGCATTCAACTGACTTTAGAATAAAATTTGATTTTAAAATGAGTCAGGGCTCCCTCCCCTTCTAGTCCCATGGTGAAGAGGGGAAAACTGTCCTTCACTTCCTCCTTGGATTTTCCAAAGCAGGAGTGAAGAGAACCATGCCCCCTGTCCAGATTGGAGGCAGCTGGCATGCAGTCTGTGGATGACAGTGCACAGAGACTCATCATCTGCTCCTCCCCTTCCTCATTTCCACCATCATCAAAATCACAGTCAAGCTTGGGGAGTATCAACTTCACAGGTGAGCTAATCAGCACTTGAGAAAACTTCCACAGAAAGCAGACTATTGGGAGAAAGTACCAAGGGACGTGCCTCATCTGCTGTAATGGTAGCTACCAATTCTACCAACTGTGCCATGAAAATATGTGCCAATAGAAATTACTTGGTGTATGGTTCTGAGTAGCAAGGCTGTGTGAAGCCCAAGACCCTGCGTTTTCAAACAGATGTTCAAGCTGCTGACCCGCAGACTACACTTTGAGTAGCAAGGAGTTATGGGTAACTCTGTCTTCAATGTTCATTTGAGAAATACAGTCCGGATCTATCTTAACTGCGCTGCATCATTTTGTTAATTTCATATCAATTATAGCCTAAAAGAGATTTTTGCCAGCTGATTTTTCGCCAATTCTCCCAGGCTCTGATGGTTCATAAATATAAATGGTTATCTTCCAGAATAATTGGGCACAAAGGTGCAAAATTCATATTCTAAAAATTTTTCTTTTGGGGGGCCTGGGTTTCCTGGGAAAGTCTCCCCCCTCCCCAGTAAAAGCTCTGTTGTTTGTTCATTGCATGAAATATAATGGCGTTTGTTTTGTTTTGTTTCTGAGAAGGGTGATATAAAAAGATTGTTGAAGAAGCTAGAGACAGAGGTGAAAATAACAGGATCTTTTACTGGGGGGATGTCTTTATAAATTTTAAAATTGGGGGCAAAACCTCCAATTTCTTCCCCATTCTCCAAAGTTTATCTTCAACTAGAAACAGAGGGCAATGGGAGAGAAAAATTTTAAAAAGAATATTTTGTATCTGAAGATAGAGAAAAGAGAGTGAGTGATGGCTGGATAGCAGGAAAGCAATGAGGAAAGAAAAGTGCTGTGTGGGGCTAACCCCTCCCTGGAAAGGTGCTGCAATGGAGACTCTTACACACACTGTCTTGTGCGGTCTTTGCTTCCATCCTCATTTCACACATGAGGAAGCGTAAGCACACACAAGCTTAATCATTTGCCCAAAGTCACAGCATCTGAATAGTGAGCCAGCATTTGAATCTAAGTCAGCCTCGGGCAGTCACCCATGCAAAAGTATTTTTTTTTTAATTTTTGCTTACTTATTAATATTATGAAGCATATCATACATGCAATAGGCAACATTATGTCCATGTGCACTTTATAATGTCATAGTAAAACCAACACCTGTCTTCTTACCAACTCAGCTTAATAGAATTTTACCCAAATATTTGAAGCTCCCTTGTGACCCATCCCTGATTGTGTCCCCCTCTCTCCCTCCATCTCCAGAGGTACTGAATTTTGTGTTTATAATTCTCATGCTTTCCTTTACACTATCACACATGACTGGAAGATCTCTTTTTAGATTTCTTAATTATCAATCAGGCCAGGGGGGAACTGAGGTAAAACTGGAATGATGAAAACAATAGATAAAGGTCTGTATTTTTTAAATGGAAAAAGAAGCAAGATTAGGCTGTGAGGCTCTTTTATCTTAAAGAAGTGTTGGGGAGACTAGTGAAAAAGTCAAGAGCAGCAGATGTGAGCAGAAATTCAAAGGCAAACATGAAGTTTTAAACAAATGAGAGGGTGACTTTGGGAAAATGTCCTCAGCTCATCTGTATTCTCTTCCTCCCCCTCCTCTTGGAACTCCTCACTGAGCTCCTCTGATAGACTGGGTAGGGGTCGGATGACCGTATACATCCCCCTTCGCCTGCGAGTACAGTTTATGCCTGTTGTACGGGCAAAATTGTACAAACAGCTCCTCACTCTCAAAACTGGGCTGGCTTAGGTGATCTTATCACCCTCAGCACCGGGGATTGGAGCAATGAATAAAACAGGATCCTTTCTGGTTTGCAGCTTACAACCAGTTCCCCCACATCTCATTGTTTTCATCTTGTTGGTTCTCCCAGACCACAGAGCTGGGGTATTGTTAGTCCTAGCTCATCTGACCATGGACTCCTTTATTTTGAGTTCTCGACAATAATGTGTGGGAAACCTCCATTATCTCTAACATTTCAGCAGAGATTGGACAGAAGTTCCTAGTAGAGGTGTTTCTGGAAAAGTCTGGATAAAAAAAGAGAGGAAAGGTGACATTTTCAGGAGACACCCAAGTACGGAGTGCTTACATGTGGAAAGTACTGACTGCTCAGTCAGGAGCCAGGTAGACAGCGGTGACTCACCAATGTTGCAGAAAGAAGCACTGGCTCTTTTTCAGCTGCACGTTAACACACAGCACTTTACCCAGACTTGTCAGTTTTCCAACCTTCTGACACAGGCAAGAGACATTCCCATACAGCAGTGGCATGGAGTTGGAGGGAAATGGCAATCAGTACGTTACAGAACTTAGTTTCCTTCCATGAAGGAAGACTGGAGAGAAAATATACATAACATAGCCACCACACTACAGACAGAACTAAATGGCACTGTGAAATACTACTTGTAAAGTGTGGACAACACGTTCCCATAGCTCATTCATCTATTAAATATTTATTAAATGTCTGGGGCACCTGGGTGGCTCAGTTGGTTAAGCGTCTGACTCTTGATTTCAGCTCAAGTCATGATCTCAGAGTTGTGGGATCCAGCCCCACGTCAGGCTCCACGCTGGGCATGGAGCCTACTTAAGATTATCTCTCTCCCTCCTTCTGCCCTGCTGCCCCCTACACATGCTCTCTCTCTCTCTAAAAAATATATATATTTATTTATTAAATGTCTATTACATCATGGGCAAAGATTTCCAAAAGAGGAACATAAAAGAACTATAGAAGAAAAGGTTGATAAATTATTAGACCTTTTTAAAATTGAGAAATTCTGTAGTTTAAAAGATACTATCAAGGAGCGCCTAAGTGGCTCAATCGGTTAAGCAGTTAGGCATCCGACTCCTGATTTCAGCTAAGGTCATGATCTCATGGGTCGTAAGATCAAGCCCCATGTCAGGGGTGTGGGGGGGGAGTCCATGCTCAGCGGGGAGTCTGCTTGAGATTCTCTCCCTATGCCCCTCTCCCCCCCACCCCTGCACGCTCTTTCTCTCAAATAAATAAATAAATCTTTTAAAAAATTAAAAAAAAAAGACACTATCAAGAGAATAGAGAAGCTACAAACAGAAATCACATATATATTTATATCATATTTGTACATACACACGTGCATTCTTTATATTATAAAGAATATATATATATATAAGAATGTGTATAAATCAATAATTTGTAAAGAAGAAAGACCATTTTCTAAAATGGGTAAAATATTTAAACAGTCACTTCACCAAAAAGGGGTATCAAATAGCCAATAAGTTTATGAAAAGGTGTTCAACATCACTAGTTATTAGGGAGAGATAAATTCAAACCACAATGAGATACACTATTAACCACCAGGGCACACAAGAATTACTAAAATTAGAAGGACTGATGAGCAACTGGACTTGTAACACTGCTGATGGGAGTATAAATGGGCACAGTCACTTTGGAAAATAATTTGGAAGTATCCACTAAATGACGCATATGTTTGCCATATGTCCCAGCAATTCAAATTTTGTGTATACCCAACAGAAATTAGTACATATTTATGTTCACCAAAATGATATTCATAGAAACTTTATTCATAATAGTGAGAAGCTGGAAACAATCCAAAGGACCGGTGACAATAGAATGAATAAAATAAACTATGACACAGTTGTATAATAGAATATTACACAACAAATTACTGCTTAGCAAAATATGGATGACTCTCATAGACATAATATTGTGTGAAAGAAGCCAGATATATACCATATGATTCCAATGATGGGAAGATATAAACAATAACATTAGCCCATAATGAAACATAGGTCAGAATAGTAGTTATTTTTATGATGGGGAGGTGGTAAGGACAGTGACAAGAAAGCTTTCTGGGGTGAGAGTATTCTGTATTATCTGGGTTACGGTCACATGCGTGTATACATATATAAAAAATAATTGAGCTGTGTACTTACTATTTTTGTACTCTGCTCTGTGTAAGCTATACCACCATTAGAAAGGACAGAAGGAAAGAAGAAAGGGAGGTGAAGGAGGAGAGACAAGGGGTGCAGGGGGAAAGGAGAGAAGATCAGACTGTGATTTAATAAGGAGGCACCAAAGAACCTATGATAATTTCTATAATACTAATATAATAATATTTTCTGGTGTGTTACCAAGTCCCCAAAACCTAGCATTTCCAAACAGTAGAACATTTGTTCTTTGTTAGGTGTGAGCAGAACATATTTTCTTTACAGGTCTATCTTATAGGTGATTCATCTTAATGCTATTTGTCCTTGAATAATAACCAGCTTCATGGATAAAATTAATTAAACTATTTACCTAGACCCAAGGATTAATTTCAATTTAAATCAACTGCAGACATAAAATAACAATTTGCTCAAAGGTTTACTCAAAAATGTATCTTCTGACAAAAGAATGAGCACCTAAATTATTTTCATAGCTATTATAAAATAGTCAATATTAACATTAATGACAAGCAATAGCAGCTGAAAAAAGCCAAAATATCACAATACAACAGAAACTTACCTCTCATTATAGGAGTTAACTAGACTAGACAATTATGTAAAAATATAAAAGGGATAAAAGATGCTTTTGTTATATATATTCGAAAAGTAAATGTCAGAAAAGTCTCAACCATCTCTTTCACACACAAAAAATATCCAGCTAACATATGTTGCATAAACTTACTTCAAATTCCTGCTCAAGAGAGAAAACTCACTTCTGGGGCACCTTAAGCTCAGTCAGTTAAGCGCTGGGCTCTTGATTTTGGCTCAGGTCGGAATCTCAGGTTTGTGAGATCTAGTACCGCATCTGGCTTCACGTTCAGTGGGAAGCCTGCTTCTGTCCCTCTCCCTCTGCCCCTCCCTGCGTGCTAGCTCTCTCAAATAAATAAATAAATCTAAAAATCAGAAGAAGAAGAAAGAAAACTCATACTTCTGAAACAGAGGTAAATAATTACTATTTTCTAAAATATGACTTCAGGAGACAAACTTAAAAAAATGAAATTTCTCTTCTACCAGAATGCTTTAAATTTTGAAGCAATTTACCTTCCTAAGAAAAAGCATATTGCCAATTAACACCCTCTGCCCACTTTAATTTTATTCCAGAACTCTAACAAATCAATAAGAAAACACAAACACACCAATATTAAAATGGGCAATGGACATTCCACAAAAGAAGAAACACAAATAGCCAGTAAGCCTATGAGGCTATTTTTCCTTCCATAGTAATCAAACACATATGAATCGTACAGCAAAAAGTAAATTTTTACCTAAAAAATGGAAAAGATTTTTTAAATTATAAAAGTTACAGATGAAACTATGAAGGAAGATTTGGGGAAAGGAATTTCATTTCCAAGTGCAACTTCAGTACTAAGCCAGGATAAATAGGTGAGCAGAAACACAAACTAAACTCTGGCAATTTAGAAGTTGATGAAATCGGTACCAATTTTATGCCAGTGTTTACTTTTCAGCTTAGGTATTTTCTTTCTTAAAAGTTTAGTAGTACTGGGGCGCCTGGGTGGCTCAGTCGTTAAGCATCTGCCTTCGGCTCAGGTCATGATCCTGGGGTCCTGGGATCAAGCCCCACATCGGGCTCCTTGCTCGGCAGGAAGCCTGCTTCTCCCTCTCCCACTCTCCCTGCTTGTGTTCCTTCTCTCACTGTGTCTCTCTCTGTCAAATAAATAAATAAAATCTTTAAAAAAAAAGTTTAGTAGTACTCAATATTCCTAGCTATCATAATAAAGAATTCTGTGTTTTAAAAAATGGGTAAAACTGTCATGTCAAGAGAACTGATTTTTTCTCTTAACTAGTCACCTCTATGGTATAAAGCTAGTATTTTTACAAGTTGCCTATAACCAAATACTGTTTCTTATATGGTAGCATCTTATTCTGATTGTCAGGAGAATACATAAAAAGAAATTACTTGAGAAATAAACTTGCCAGTCTGAACTATAAAGTGAAAAGCATAATTCACAAGGCCATATATCAGATGGTACTTTTCTCTGCACACTGATGGTTGACACCACAAATGACTATTCTACTATAGAATTAAAGTATATTCCCCCTTTTTAAGAGGCTAGTGCTCAAAATGAAACTTTTTAATACCTATAAATAAATACATATAAAATTAATACCTATAAATAAATACATATAAAATTATATATTCAACATAGTTTTAAACCATAAGAGCCTTTGCTCCTGAATGGCTAATAATAGACCTAGAGGGAAGCAATTCAATTAAACAATCACCCAAAATTCATGAAGAATACTTAGGTCCTGGGCTGGGCTGGAGGGAAGGGGCAGGTGGAAAAATCTCAATCTCCCCTTCCTTCTTTACATTTAAGTGCAGGGCAGGAAGACACAACGCTCTCGCATTAACCCCAAGATAGTTCAGGACCCAGAAATATTTGGAGGTGCAAAGATGGAGATAGAAAGAATATCCACAAAGTGATTTTCAGACTTCTAGGGAAGTTTTTCAATATATGCAGGAAAGAAGTGCATGTAATTTACCATTCTACCAACATGGCAACAAGAGCTTGAGTTTAAACTTAGGAAAAGCAGTCACAGTGAACAGTGAGGTTCATGGTGGGGTGACCTTAGAACTTATCATCCAAACAAGGATCTTTTCAGAGTAGAAGGGGATGCTAATAATGAGGGCCAGGCAGGAGAGGAGGGAGGGCACCTGTAGGAGTCAGCTGTTACAATGGGGATGGTACAGCCATCCTATGCTCCAGGCCCCATGAAGGAAGGGGAACCTCTCCCATCTCTCTTCCCCATGACAAGCAGGTTACGAGTTTGTCTTCCTCAGCCTTTTTCCTTCTTCACTTCTCCCTCGTATTTACATCAAAACATTTTTTTCCATCTACAGTTCAAAGATCTTTGCAATTCCAATGATAATTAATCTCACTGTTTGTGGAAATTTTGACAGTTCAACAAGTTCTTTAAATCCCTACAACTTCATATTGCCATTTTATTAACTTGCATTCAATTTCTAGATTGCATCGTTTTGGCCCCCTGAAGAATAGCCTTAACTAAATTATATCCCAGGTCAATATTAGGAGCTATAAAAAAACACCCCCAAGAAATTTGTTGTTTAGTCTATTTTAAGAAATTGTCAAACATTGTTCCTTAGATCATAGAGTTCTCTTTATAAAGGTGCCCCAGAGAAAATTCTGATCCGAGTACAAAGAAACATTATAACCCTCCTGATAGGTCTCTGATTATCTTAAAGACTGAACTGAGTAATTGAGACCATTTCTTATTTTACTGAGAGCATTAGAAAAGTTAGTGCCAGATTTGAGATGCAGTCATACTAGTAGGTAGTTCATTATGATCAGCAGGTTTAGCCTTATCTCTCATTTCTTGGGTTCCAACTTTGTTTTTTCTTGGTTGTTTTACTATATTTGCAAATTGCACTACTTTGGCATATCTTATATCCCCTGGCAAGCCCCCTAAAATCCTTGCTGGATTAAGATACAGTTACAAGGATAAGAAGGAAAGGGAAGAGAGGAGACAAAAATAGAACTGTTTCCAAATTCTATTTTTACTTTAATCAAGGTCAAAGTCAACCCTGTCCTCACTGTCTTCTCTAAGGAGGGCCCCGGTGTCCTGTGGCAGCTCCTGAAGGGCCAGTGGGTCACAGAAGAGTCTCTGCAGACTTGTTTCAGGTCAGAGTTTAAACTGCTATTTCCCTTCTTAGACAAAGTGCTCTGTAGGTTGCCTCCTCCTAGAGGTGATGTGTGTGCTGAGCTGAGTTACCCACTGGCTCTCACCTGGTTCCTGCATGGCCAGCACTGCATGTCTTCAGGAAGACCTGCCTTGTTAGAAGTGCTGTTGATGAACAAGGAAATACCTTTTTTACTTCATGTAAAGCTGACTGGCCACAAGCAGAAACGAGAACCACAATTATGGCTTTACTAAGTCCCAAGTACTAATCATGCCAACTCACTAGCTCAGACAGTCATCCAACTACCTGGCTCTAAGCAGTGGCTTCACTGGTTGGAACACGTAGGAGTCTGAATATGAAGAACTGCAGGAGGAAGTTATCTGTGGTGAACTTGCTAGATAGGAGCAATAGATGTGGAAATGAAGAAGTGATCAGAGGAAAAATATGTGTGACAAATTGTAAGATACATTTATATCAGAGACTTGTTAGAAGTCCATTCATACCAGAACTTTTCATCTGCTGTGTTGCATGTATTTTTTTAGGACATAATGCTCAGCCTTCCAAAACTATTCTTATTATTCTAGTCCATACAAATTTCATTTACATATTTACGTAAACAAAGGTTCAAGACTTTACACATCGGCTATATTTGGTTCTGTAGTAAATGATTACTTATCATTACTTATGCAAAGGATACATTTGGGATATGGGGTTCAAATATTTACAGAAATTATAAATACAATGTAAAGAAAAGAACTTTAAACTCAAGAGACCTGCGTTTCACCCCAGCTTGGCCACCAGGTAGGTAGCTAGATGCCTTTGGGAAGACCCTCTTGAGATTTCTGAATCCTAATCCCCAGGGCTATACCTGTGGTTCTCAATTAATGACTTTAAAAAGAGGTTGGTTAAAATACAGACTTCTAGGTCCTACTCAAAACCTACCAAATTTCCATTTCTGTAGGTTGGGAGAGGAATCTGTTTTTTTCTCCAGGTGATTTTGATTAGGATATCTAAGCAACACATTTTGAGAAATACTAGACCTCTTCTTTTAAAGGTCCACAAAATTTTTGTTCCATGATTAGGTCAAGTTGAATTTTCAACATCCTTTCCCCAAAAAGAGTCCATCTGCCTTTCATGGACATGGAGACAAAAGAAAATGATTGCAGGATTTCCCATTAGCCTCCCTGGATATCAATAATTTGGTAGTAAGTGGATTACTTAATAGCAATATAGTCATGGTGCCTTAACCATAATTGTCTTTTGCAATGTGGCCAACTCAAGAACAATGATTCACCAGGTCATATTATTGTTAATATTGTATAATATTGTTAATAACACCTTTTTAATAATAATCACAAGCATTCAGATTATCAAAAGTCTTCTGCTAGCTTCCGTATACCAGCAGTACAACAACCATTTCTAAACACTAAGCTTTTAATTGTGGCATAAATATTAAAAATAAAGTCTAAATTATAAAATATTAAACGTAAAGTTATATTTCTAATACATACTTTACACTGTATAAATAGCAATACATAGACAGATTGATCCTTAGAAGCCAGCTTCACCTAGAAACAGAGTTTGCACAAAACCTTGGGTGATCCTGAAAGAACAAAACTTCGGTGCTCACACCAAACATTCTATTTCAAATCTCAGACATTTTAAATCTGTCAAGGATGTCGTTGACAGCTGGTCTGATTCTACAGAGACACTGATAGAAAATTCTGCATCTGCTAACATGTTTTTAAAACATATCAGAGAATTTGTTTTCTCTATAAAAAGAAGAGTTTCTACAAAATACAATCATACTCCTCCTAGAGTGTCACCTTTGCATCACAAACACAAAAGTCCTCATGGATGCTACTCCTTTTAAAGTGCTATGCCCTAGATGTGGCCAGCAATTAAGCCTGCAATTTTGACTACACTCACTGCACATGGACTGTCAACATGCCTTTTTGCAATGTCCATGGGCTGCCTCCCAGAGCTAAGGCCATTAGGCACTCCGGAGCCTGCCCCTCCCTGGCTGCTATATGCCACTGTGTTTAGAGATAGACAGCAAGTTGCTGCAGCTGAAGACTTCTCCTGGCTTTCCAGGGCACTGCTTCAGGGTCCCTTAGTGGTGTTGCCTTCTCAAAGTGAATGTATATGTACCTTTAGTCGGTGCACCACGGTGCAGTAGTTTGGATGTACTGCTCCGCTGTATGCTGTAGTCAGATCATACAAGCACTACAATGCCCACCCCCACTCAGGACACTGCAGCCTAGGACTGCTGAACTTCCAACCATGGGGGGCTTTCTGGCCAGGAGGAACCTACATCGTTGAGGCAGGAAATGCCAGGGCAACAGTAGCCTACAGGAGCAGCCCTCAATCCATGACTGACAGAACTAAGAGTTCTAACACTACCCCTATTCCTCTCCCCAAGGGATGGCATAGCTCTGACTCCTACAGTGATGTTCAGAATTTCCCATGGGGACTAATCTCCATTTGATCACAGTGGAAACTGGCATGAGAATTAGCCCCTTTACTGGCTGGATTCCCTTCCCTTCCCTGCTTCCCCTTCCTCACTCCCTATAAGTATTTCCTGAATTCCATCTGTACTTGAATCCTTGTCATAGAGTCTGCTTCTGGGACAGCCCACCTAAGACACTGTCTCATGGGGTGTCATCTCCCAAAACAGTCTTTCACTGGATGTGCTTTGTTTGTTTGTTTTTTAAAGTCAACTTTACCCCCAACATGGGGCTTGAACTCACAACCCTGAGATCAAGAGTTGCATGTTCTACTGACTGAGCCAGCCTGGTGCCCCACACTGGATGTGGTTTTTAACATTTAGGATTAGCTGATGCATAACTACTGGATATAACATTTGTTAATGTCCTTCAACCTCCCCAGTAGCAAGTTAGAATCTCTAGTCAAATAGAATATAAAATCTGGAAAGAGACTAATAAATATCATTTCACCCTTCCACTGGTTCATTTTTCATATTTGAGGGGAACTGAGTTCCAAAGAGGTGAAATGATTCACCTAAGGTAACACAATCAGAAAATGGCTGAACAAGGAAAATTTAGATATTTTGGCCACAAGCTCATGGCTGAAGACACTGTTTCAAACCTGTAAAGAAAACAGTATGCTATTTTATTAAATCAAAGCTACATTATGACTACATAGAAGGCAGACATCCTTTTCTACATCTTTTTTTCCCCCTAAATTTTCCTCATTAGGAAAATAGGAGTGTCTACACATATTTCAGTTTAAATTTTATGATCCTAAGCTGAATTAGTAATATGATGATCAAACATAAAGACACAGATGTATTTATCTTAAGAGATTCCTCAAAACAGCATTTATATGTCTATGTCTTCGGGTTACATGTCTAAACTAAATAACTCCTACAGTTTTCTTCTTTTCTCTTTTGCAATTGTTCAAGTGGTACAAGATTTCTACTAAGGGGGGGTTTAAAAACTCTAACTTTGCCAACCTACCTCATGACTTTGATGCCTTTCTACTTTTCACCAATAGACACTCCCATTGAAAAGGGTGGAAAGAACTACTTAGCATTAGAACTAATTCAGTTTCCATATGCATTAGACATTACTGTTTATTGTACTTACATCTTAACCAACTTTGCTAGAAAATTTATAAACTCAAATTTGTGATTTGGAGGACTTCAACAAGAACAAATCTTATGATTGAAGTCCAAATTCGCCCCTCCTACTATAAATGAGGAATCTAAGCCCCAGGGAGGTCAAGTGATTTTACTGAGTTAACACAGATAATAAGTAGACATTCAAGTCTTCAGATTTCTGGTTTAGTTCTTCCCCCAAATGGTTATTATCAACATTCTTTTCTGAAGTCATCTACATTATTGGTACAAAAATCCCAAAGGTTATGAGGCTACAAGAGAAACAGCTACATCACCTGCTCACATGCTCCTCTCTGTGCTAATAAACCATGAAGACAGGCGGCTAGTCCCTCAGCCCTCTGATCCGTCATCAAGCTTTGATGCCTCAGGGAGCTTAGATTGCAGCTAGTCAGGGTTCCTGTCCCATGCCCAAGCCTTGGCTTTGGGGAACCAGAATCTCTTGAGAATTTAATCAGAGACCTTTTCAAATCATAAGTTCCAACAGGAAATTACTCTAGAGGTATTTTTAAATTGTTCAATATTTAAATTTCCTAAATACATTGTGTTCAATGCTACTCAAATTTCCACCTCAGAAATAAAACTGAAAGGTGTGTGCATGTTAGGACCTGAACATGAATAGCTCTGATGGGAAAGGTGTCTGGTGGGTAACAAATACTGGGGTTTTGCTCCACCAAAGTCGTACAAGTCAGGACAGTATCTTTGGTTATCATGCTCCAAACATTGAAATGCCCTAGAGACAACTGTCTTTCAAAAAAACTTAAAATAGGTAAGAGTCAAATTTGGGAATTCAACAGATGGCCATTTGTCACTAGCAAAAATCCACTGTTTTCTACATATAGAATTTTCTTAGAAATGTTACATTCAAATTTTAATATTCATAGTAGTGTGATCTTTAACTAGAATGTATCAGTATCTTACTCTACTAATCAAATATTTCTCAATTTCCTCTTCTACTTCAGTGTCATTTTATGTCATTAACATTACCTAAGTTAAATATTAAAAAGGGAAGAAGAAGAAAGGACATTGCAATAAAGCAGGAAAGCTACAAAACATTTTTTTTCGATTTCTATCTATTCTGTATTGTGGCATTATAACAGAAAGAGCATTGGCTAAAATTCGGGAGTCCTGGGATATTGTCCTGACTCTCATTAAACAACCTAATGCCTCAATTGCTTAACCTGCAAAATGGAGACAATCAAACCTAACTACCTCCCTGAATTCTCTGGGAAACCCACATGAGCTTCTTCTGTGAAATAAGTTGCATCTGTAAGAGGAAGGCAACCTGGTGGCAGTGGCAGGGAGGAAATATGGGTGTGTCTATCCAGCTAAACAATTCCCACAGGCATTTAACGTAGCCGAGAACTCAGGCACGTGGGGGAGAAAGCCAAGAAAGAGGGAGTGATGCAGACCAGCAGCAACAAGACCCACAGAGTCCCCCTCTTCAACCATTGCTTTGTGCAGGGACATGGATGAGGAGGTCCCAGACCAGCTTCCGACCAGAACTCTGGAGATAAGGAGGAATACACAGAGAGGAGATTAAGGTGGAGAAAAGATGGGGAAAAGCAAATATTGCCACGTAGCTACTCACTCCTGAAAAGAGCACTGGAAGAGAGAAAAGTATGTACCAGGCTTTCAGAAAAGAAGCAGTGAGAGCCAGAGATGAGTCAAGGGGTGATGGAGCTCACACTACCTATAGACTCATGGTTCTCACTGCTCTTTCACATTGTTTCAAAGGAGCCTCTCAACAGCTTGGTAGGGGGCCAGGCAGGTTGGTATCATCCCCATTTTGTTGATCAGTACCCTGAGACACAAAGAGCTTGATGATTTGCCCAAAGTCACCTAATTTGTAACTGAGAAATCCAGAATTAAAACCCAAGCTCTCTCATTTCTATTGCCAATAGGTTTTTGTTTTTTTCTTTTCTGCTATCACTGGTCATTGGTAAATGGTGAGAATTTTATATGTTGAATTTTAAGTGAATTATCCTCATTTTATACCTGCAGTAGAATACACTCATAATAATTCACATTTTTAAGAGCATGAAAAATAATCTGAATATCAGATCAACAAAAACATTTCCAAAGATAGATAAAATTTACTTAAAAACAAAACAAGAGCTAGGCCTTTTAAGCAATCCAGTGAGTCCTTGGATAAGCCTCAATACTCTATCAGTCAGAGATCCTGTCAGTGATGACCCAGTAAACGTAGAAAACATTATCATTTGATTTAAATGACCTGTGAAGTGTTAACAACCCCTAGTTGCTTTGACTGCTTTGGCATTTATTCTGGAAAATTATAGACTTTGATATCTGGAACTGAAGCAGAAGTGAATGAAGTTAACTATTTGCTATGTGATTTTTATTTTTCATTTAAATACTAAGGAAAAGTTATCACTCACATATGGAGGAATGCCCCAAACATGGTAGTATCCATTCAGCTCACAAAATCCTGATCGTGCTTTCTATAAGGAAGAGGTTCTCAGCAAATGTGTGAGGAATATATATAAATGGATATTGAGGATTGTACATATGAATATGCAAACTGCCAAGAACAGGACAAGGGGTTCGCCACAATGAAAAGAGCAATGAAACAATTGAACCAATAATATTCAAATGAAACCAAACTGTAAACGTTTGGCAGCTAAGGTATCCTCCTTATCTTTGAAGTACAGGTGTCTTGCACAGCTGCACGGAAAGAGTTTATTGCTCCCTTCCCTCTGTTCCCCGCAGAAATTTATGTATATCTCTATGAGAGTACTTTAATCCAATCTATGGCCATTATTCACTAATACCAGCTCAGACCTGACCTAACTTAACTCCCCTACCCAATACTGAATGGTCTTTAAACTCCTGCAGTATAAAAACTCAAACACAAAATAAAATACAAAGAGCATACCCCTTAGATTTAGATGATGTCAGTCAGTCAGAATCCCAGCAGGAAACAGACGGCACACACCAAAGAGATGACCCAGAAGTGTTTAAAGAATTGACAGTTTACAAGATGTGGGCAGGCGAGGGGACATCAGTAGGAATAATGGAGGGCAGTCTGGGCTCTCAACAGCAGGAAGCCTACCACCCCTGAATGCAGAGGCAAGAGGCTGGAACTGGCAAGATCTGAGCTGTAGAAGTCCACCCATCAGAGGCTGTAGCCTTCAATGGCAGAAGGAAACCTCCACCACACTCCCATGTAAACTCCTGCTCCTGTCCTCTTCTCTAAGGCCTCCCATTGCCTGAACCAAATTGGAAACCAGACGGCAAGAGAGCATGGTTCATGCAGTTTCTAAGTACAGTTCAAAGGAGCACAGAGGAGGGTGAAGAGTGGATCTGAAAGGGCAGACAGAGAATATCAAGAGGCTGAGGTTGCCCACAGGGCTGTTCACTGAAGTAGTATTTATAATAGTGAAAAATCAGGAAGAATCTAAATGTCCATTAAGAGGGGCATTTTACATACTTTAATGAGGTGAGAAAATGCTAATGATAATGCTAAGTGAAAACTAAAGCAGGAGACAAAAGGCACCTAAATTGCTGTCTTTGTGATATCATCTTTAGGGCTAATTTGTATGAAAATATGCACAGAAAAAGAACAGAATGTTAATAATGTTATTCACAGATAGTGAGATTATGGATTATTATAACTATATGTTAAAGCTGCCAAAATAGCTAAGGCAGTTGTAGACTACTACATCAATCAATAAAATGAGAATGTCAGTTATAAAAGAACAGTGCCTCAGAATGTTCACTGTTCTGAGCACTTCCTTAGAACTGGACAGGACATTTTAAAAGTGGCATCAGGGGAGCCTGGGTGGCTCAGTTGGTTAAGCGTCTGACTCTTGATTTTGGCTCAGGTCGTGATCTCAGGGTTGTGGGATCCAGCCCCATGCTGGGCCCCTCACTCAGTGGGGAGTCTGCTGGAGATTCTTTCTCTCCCTCTGCCTCTTCCTACCCACCCCACCCCCACTCGCGCACTCTCTCTCTCTCTAAAATAAATAAATCTTTAAAAATTTAAAAAAATAAAATAAAAATAAAAGTGGCATCAACGAATCAAACCTCTTCAGGGAAGGTAAAGTGGTACTTTGGGGCCTGAAATCCAACTCATGTGAGGAACATGATAATAAATTGGGCACGTTTCTTTATTACTTTCCATATTTCATATCATACTTTCTCATTTCCCCCAGCACCTGTTTAAACAAGGTATATAGAGATATATAGAGAGATCTGTATAATAATCACTCTAACCACTAAAAAGATTATGTCTCCCCCCATATATCATTTAAAATAAGAACAATTCTAAATCTTAAAACAAAATTTAAATATCTTGAAATGGCATTAATCTCCAGGCATATTTTGGATTTTTTCTCTCTCTCATCCCTGCTTTGCTGATGTTGTAAACACATGCTTACTTTAACAAGTAGGTCATCTAGCACAGAATACAGATTCAGATCTTCCTCAATTTATGATGGGGCCACATCCTGATAAACCCATCATGAGTTGAAAATATCGTATCAGAAATGCATTTAATAAACCTAACCTACCGAACATCACAACTTAGCCTAGACTACCTTAAACATGCTCAGAACACTTACGTTAACCAAAATCATCTAACAATAGAAAGCCTATTTTATAATCAAGTTTTGAATGTGTCGTGTAATTTATGGAATACTGTGCTGAAAGTGAAAAACAGAATGGCTCTATGTGTCTGGAATGGTTGTAAGTGTATGGGTTGTGAGCACGTGGCTGACTGGGGGACTACAGCTGCCCAGCATCATGAGAGATGCTGATATCACACCGCATACTGCTAGCCCAGAAAAGATCCAAATTCACAATCTGAAATACAGTTCCTACTCAATGCACATTACTTTCACACCATAGTAAAATTGAAAAATCATAAGTCAGAAAATCATAAGTGAACCATTCATTGTGAATAGGAGGCCATCTGTATAAATAAAGTACTTTAGTGTTAGAATGTGTGTGTGTGTACAAATATAAATATAACCATCGACATAGAGATTTTACATACCCTAACCAGTGTATCCGTGATAGTATTGAGAGCTGTGAAGGATTATAAATTCTCCAACCCCTGTGAGGTTGAGCCCCCTGTATCTCTCAGCCTCCTTCTTGTACCTCTTTGAATATTTTCTCTTCTTTCTTATTAGAACAGTAAGTGTGGAAACTTTTTATTATTTTAATGGTGAACATTGCAGCTTCTCTAAAAGACAGGAAAGTGGGACTCAGTTCCCAAGAAGAGAGCCTGAACTGGTTTGCCAGGCCACACCACACGGCCTCCCACACAGCAGGTGTCCAGAGTGTTTGTTTAATAAATTAATTACATTGGTGCAGTTTCACACTCACATTTACTTACCTTCCTGAGGTTGAAAAACACAGTCGCTAAAGACATACATCAAGACTGCTTTTGAGAGAGGTAACATCTGCTATGTTACCTGAGTCATGAATGAAAGAAGCAAACCTGATGTTTCAATTGCCATTATCACTGAATAATTGTTTTTAAAATTAGAGAAAGCCTACAATAAGCAGAACTGTGGTTTAAGATAAAGTAGTCAATTTTCAGCTGTACTCTAGAAATTGAGCAGTACTCACGACTATCATAATTTATGCCAGAGCATGTTTTTAGTCTAGCAAAATGGAAAAGAAACTTACTCTCTTTTATGACCTACTGTGAGTTAATTCTGTGCATTTAATAATACTCATAGAAATTAATGAGCTTTCTTAAATATAATTTTTTAGATCCCTCAAATACATAAAAGTTAAAATAATATTCAATTTTCAGAGAAATGGGCACTAATGACAAACTTACTATTTCCTAAAAGACAAAGGGTATTTAAAGGATTTTCATAATCCTTTTACTTCAAACTTTGTAGATCTACGTCTTTCAAGCCAACAGTATCTCCTATAAATTTGGAGTTTGGGTCACCAGCAATTTCTTCCCTCTTTTAGGGCTGTGATTAACTTCTATGAAGAGTGAAAAAATCCTCAACATTTTTTTTTAACAAGATTTTATTTATTTGACAGAGAGAGATAAAGAGAGCAGGAACACAAGCAGGGGGAGTGGGAGAGGGAGAAGTAGGCTTCCCACGGAGCAGGGAGCCTGACTTGGGGCTCGATCCCAGGACCCTGGGATCATGACCTGAGCCGAAGACAGACACTTAACGACTGAACCACCCAGGCGCCCCTTCAACATTTTCGCCTTAGATTTCTTTACATACTCTGTGAATCATGCCAGCAACAGGTAGTAAAACTCTGGCTTGTAGAACAGATTGGAAATCAGGAGCAACAAGTTTAGTTAACACTTCAGGGATTGAGTCACTGATTCTTGGCAGAATTATCTCAAGTCAAGGGTTCCCAGGAAAACAAGGGTGCCCCACTGACTTCCCAACACATATGAATTCTTCATTCTCGGATACTCCCCTTCTCTACAGTGGGGCAAGCATTTCAAGGAGAATGCTTCTTTCCTGTTTTTGTTTGTTTGTTTTTGTTTTGAGAGAGAGAGAGTGTGTGTGTATGTGTGTAATGTGCAAGAGAGAGAGTGGGGGGGGAGGGGCAGAGGGAGAGGAAGAGATAGAATCCCAAGCCGACTCCATGCTCAGCGGTGCAGAGCCTGACGCAGGGCTTCGTCTCACAACCCTTGGATCATGACCTGAGCTGAAATCAAGTGTCAGACCTTTAACTGACTGAGCCACCCAGGCGCCCTTCTTTCCTGGTTTTTGAAAGGATGATAGCTCTGAGAGCAAGTGGATAACTACATTTGTATTGGATACTTCCATTCTTTAGCTAACTACCTACCATACACATGCACGCACACACACACACACACACACACACACACACACACACACACACGCACCCTCTATCAACTACTCATTCAGGAAGCCTTAGTTTTCTCATGGTTTGGAGAAAATATTACCAGCTTTGGAATTGGAAAGACCTGGTTTCAAATACTGCTCTGGTATTTACAAACACTATCAGACTCAGTTTTCTCAGTTGTAAATATGGGAGAAAAATTACCTACCTAGCAGAGCTATTATGAAGATTAAATGAGATGCACTGAATATGAAAGCAACTGTCACATAATAGGTACTCAGTTCATTAGTGCCCTTTGTCCTATTTATTCTTGACAAAAGTTTTCTTGTGTTTACTCAACTGACAGGAGAGGTGGGGAATTAGGAGGCTGAAAAGAATTTTCCTTGCCCATTCCCCCATGCCAGATCCACTTTCCTCAGAAAACATGCCCTCCTCTTTGCCCCTGAAAAACAAAACATGCCTAAACCCAATTGGCTGTCACTTTTGCTGTTTGTTGATCGTTTACTGAGTGACACTAAGATAAAAATTGGTACTCCTCTTTGTTTAACATCAAGCTTTGTAAATTTGTGGGTTTGTAAGCAGGGTCTGTTTTCATACAGAGAAAAACAACCAGGAAACCTGTCCTGAGCAAGGAAGTTGATGCATAAATTCCTGAGGGGCTTTTCTGAAGGAAGAAACCACATGATGATGAAAGAACCAAAGCCTTAATGCATCTTCGGCAGTTATCACCTAGATCTGGGGCTTGTTGTCCCCTTATGGGTATAAAAAAAAGCTTTTAATAAAAGTGAAATAACAAGGAAGTGTACAATTAATTGCCAGCAATGTACCGGCTACTAAGATTTCAAAGTACTTGAAACTTCTCACATGGTGAAATTAGGACAATCACAAAATCCCAATTGGTAAAAGTAAAAAATTGAGCAAATGCCAGATATTCAGTCATACTTTACTTTTATCTTGAAAAAATCCAAAATCTAGTGACTAGCTTGTTTAAACATGTTTACTGACACATATAGGAATACAAATGCCTCTTGTTTCAATCCAAGATATGCTCCAGTGAAGGACTCCTAATCAATAATCAAATCTCTTCCAGACAAAATTGTTTTGGGGAGCTAATATTAAAAGAGAAGAGTTTTGTAATCCCACCTTTGAAGCAACTACATTGTCTTGTTTTGCAGACAATAACAACCTCTTAGTTCGTGGGAGCTACACAGTGGAAGAGCAAGCCAACATTTGCAAGGTGGTAGAGCCAAGAATGGCTGGTGATGCCTGGGGGAGCCTCCACTGCACAGGCTTGAAAAGGGCCAGGCCAGTTCTTAGGTTTGCACATGGGAGTCATGATAAAGGAGGTACTGTATTTCCACATGAATGTCAACAGTTTGCTTCGACTGTCATGTCTTTCTCAGACGAGATCAGGCGTGTTCAGGGTGGTATGGCCGTAGACTGTCATATCTTTTCCAAACAGCAGATGCAAAAATAATCAAGCTGTACTTTCATAAGATATTTATGAATCTGTCAGTATTATCAAAATATTTAAATGACAAATTATAAATAAAGTACATTACATGTCATAGCAGCAGCATTACTTCAAGCCCTGTAAAGGGAGTTCTTGCATGAGTACAATATGGATAGACCCTATAATTTCAAATTGACATTTTGTCATTATAAAATATGGCTGTGCAAGTTTAACAATTTTTTGATCTCTGAAACTAATAATACACTGTATGTTAATTAATTGAATTTAAATAAAATTAAATAAAATCTAAAAAAATTTTTGAAAACATGAATTCAGTTATTTTTAGTGGGGTGTTTTTTGTTTTTGTTTTTTGGTTTTGGTTTTTTTTTTGGGGGGTAGTAGATAAAATACTAGTTATAGCAGAAACTCTGAAAGCATTCAATATGTCAGTAACCAGACTATAGTGTATACAGTGGCTAAATAGCTAGTAACTCAATCTTGCGATCAGACAATCTCATAGTTGTTGGCTTATGAAACAGGGGGGGAAGATTTCCGGGAGAATAGTCACCAGGAAGTTAGATGAATCAGCTGGGCTCCTGTCAAAGGTGGGTCTAGGCCAGGAGCAGGGAGGCACAGTCTATAATCCAAGAGAACCAAAAAGAACAGCTGCTCTGAAATCAGAAAACCTGTTTTAGTCCCACTTCCTTCATCCGCATGGCATTCTTGGAACTTCAGTCTCCTCACCTATAAAATGAGGGCATGGGCTTATTGCATAGAGCCATTATGAGTCTCAAGTGGGATAAAATATCAGCAATAGTTTATAATTCTTGAAGTGTAAAGCCAACATAAGGTAAAACATATATTCAATGTCAGGGACTCGTCAATGATAAATCAGGAACTAAAACCAAATGATTCAAGCAGCAGGACTTCTAGAGACCTAAAGTTAGAACTGCTCCTAGCAGCTCTGCTTGAAGAATTCTGATATCCCCACTGAGCCTGGGTAGCAACTGCAAAGTCTGAGGGCCACCCGTCTTCCATTCGACTGCCTGTGCCAAGACTTTGGGAGAGGAAGGAGGGTATACAAACTAGGCCTACATCTTGGTTATGTTGTTTCCTGACAAAGGTTGGGCAGAAGCCCCAAATACAGGATCTAGACACATTACTTTTGCATTACATACACTTTAGAATTTCTCTTTAAAATAGTTTTTTCTTCTAAAATTTTAATGTATTTATATTTCTATGAATTTACATATTTTTCTCTCCACTACTTAACACAAAAATTGTCTAGTACCAAAAATTAACTTGATTTCCTATATATGTTATAATTTCTCATTGTGAAACTGAAGACCTAAATATACTCATTGTGGGAATATAAAGAAGGCAGCATTAACCACAGGGATTTCAATTTGTAGTGATTAACTGCAAGACTCAAGACCACAAGGTAGAGAATCCCAGCCCTGACCTTATGAGCTCTGTAACATTGGCTAAATTACCATACCCCAGTGTGCCTCATTTTTTCTCAAAATGGGGATAATAATAGTACGTACCTACCTCCAAGGGATGTTATGAATTAATTGCAGTGAGTTAATATTTGTAAAGCGCTTAGAACAGTGTCTGATATATACTGTGTATATTAAATAAACTGCATCTTTCCATCAAATCTTAATGGAAGATAATGTTTTCACATACGTGGTCTGAAGTTATTATTATAAACTAAATGCTTCCTCTCATTCCTTATCTTATTTAGCATATGTTATTTTGTCTCTTGACCCCAATCACAAGATAAAGAACTATCCAACTAGGGAACCCAAAGAACTATTGGGAGCTTATGCCACTCCTTATTAACTAATTTGAAAAAAAATAGGTGTATTACATGTGGTGTCTTTATGTACCTGTTGGCCAAATCTCTTATACAAGCTGTTGATATTAATTTCAGGATACCATAACCCTAATTTCTAATAAATGAGACTCAGTTAGGATTGGTGGTTTGAAATGGTACATGACAATAATAAATACGGACAACCGCCAACTTTCTTTACCACAGAATATTTTGCCAAGCTTAACAGCGACTTACTTTTACTTGTTTAACTGCCATCATGGGAAGGTAAAAAACAAAAGGCACTTGTTAATTCTGTGTTTCATTTTTCTGAGTTAGCTACAGGTTTAGCCTGCGCTCATCTTGTCTATAACTTGTTGATGAGAGAAACTGGGGACACCACAATGGACTTTGGATTCTCTGAGTCACTTGTATGTCCTTGGGGTCTCATGGCACTTTGTCAAAATGCTCCCTTGTGATGAAGGGTCTCTGTCACTGCTTCATTTCCACTGAACATGCCCATCCAGGAGATGCTCAGTGCTGTAAAGACAGCACTAAGCAAGTGCTCATTCTCTAGAATGAAGATTTCTCATAAATCTGAATCCTTAGAGGGATTTTGATGAGGCATTTGAGTCAACCCAATGCAGCTATATTTTAAGGGAACTACAAATGAGCTAATGAAACCCAACTGACTTGTTTTTCTTACCAAATCCCACAAATATCAGACATTCATACATACTTTGTCTTGAAAACTTGCTTTGGAACAAGGTATTGAATTCAAATCTATCCTAGGTAAAAGCTGAGAATTCATTTTTCTGAAGTGAATGCATGCAAAGAGACCTGTGGGATGTGCCTGGCAATTTGGTATGAAAATAAAGATAAGTTGTTTTTAAGGAAGAACACCTTGCTTTGAGAAGATAGGCAATGCTGGACTCTCCTTGAAAGAGACTCCAGAATCTCTGACAAAGATTGAGTAGACATCAAGTTAGCTCTCTGGATTTGTAAATCTATTTAAAGAATGTTAAGAACCACTTATTTTCAGTCTATAATTTTAGAATGTCAACATCATGTTTACTTAGAATTTCAGCTAAGGTTTTCAAATGAGTATGTCACATTCCAAGCCCAGTCTTTCTTCATAGGTGTCAAAATATGACAGAAGAGCTGAAATATTATGGTCTCAGGCTCTAGATATTTTAAGGAACAGCAGAAAATTATTTAGGCATAATCCCAAATACATGATTCTCTTTGACTTAAATGCTACTGCAAAGATAAAAGTTTCCATGGGCACTGGATATAATTTAAGATGATTATAACCTCAAGAAGGTTTGGAACCTTTGATCATCTTCATATCAGAGAACAAAATTTCTCATTAATTATTCAATATGAGTAAAACTTCTTCATCACAAAAAAACTTCTGCTTCCTCAAGATAATCCTTCTTCTGACCTCAATACATTTCATCAAGTCTTCTATTTCTGCACTTCATGCATCATATGCTACTTTCTTCATTTTCAGCTGTATGCTCCACACTCCACTAGTGTGCAAATTCCTTAGGAGCGGGGATCATCTCTGATTTTATTGTTCTATTTCCCAGTGCCTAATACAGAATAAGGGCTCTCTGTTTATTGATCATAAGAAACTTCTCTAAAATTGGACTGATAAACATTTCAATAAGAACATCCAGAAAGGAATTTGTGCCATAGAATAATCTATTATTAATCCTAGAAAAATGATTCTACAGGTCAGATTGCATTGCTTTTCATGAACTAGATCTCTAAAATCTTCTGTACAGTAAGTACAACATGAAATATAGATTAAGCAATTATTTGATAAAGTTTTCAAGATAAACAGAAATATACAATTTAAGATTCAAATGGTCTTACCAGAAACAATTTTTTTTAATAAATAATTTTTTTCTGCATGGACATTCCTGAAACACAACTGACCCACTAGGTGAACTCAAACTTTAAGACAGGTAAGTCTTTTCAATATTCATAGTAAGATGGACATTTTGAATGAATATTGGGAGTTAGAAAGTGAATTTCAATATCTAATATCTTTGCTGCATTGCTTTAATCATAGGCAAATAGTAAAGCTGTGATTTACTGTCTCATCCTTACAAATAAGATTTATAATTAAAAGCTAAAGAAGAAAAAAGAAGGGGCACCTGGGTGCCCTCGGGTTGTGATCTTGGGCTGTGAGATCAAGCCCCGCATTGGGCTCTGTGCTCAGCCCAGAGTCTGCTAGGGACTCTCTCTCCCTCTCCCTTTGCCCCTCCCCTCCCCCCCGCCCCATGCTCGTGTGTGCACTCTCTCTCTCTCTCACATGAATAGATAAATCTTTTTTAAAAAGAAGAAGAAAAAAGAATCGAACCCAAGCCCAGAAGTTCTAAAGGTCTCCAAGAGCGTGTACATCACTTGCATATGGACTAAGAAGATCATGACCGAAAGTGTAGAAAGAGGGGGTGAGTAGTGATACAATGACAGAGGGAAGCAGCAAAGAATAGCCTACACCGAACTCAGACTCCAAAATCACTTCAGGAGAAACTCCTCTAGCTTCAAGTAGAAAGCTGAACTTCCGCTTCCTCAGTTCTACATATTAAGACTTTTAAGTCACTGAATGCATAAAGGGCCACCCTTCAATAGATGAACAGGCACATCCAGATACTCTAAGGTATTTCAGGGCTTGACAGACCTGGTTACAACTTCTGGGCTCCTGAAGTGGCTTGACTCCACTTACAATGTAAAAGTGTATCTATTCAAGCCGTCACAACTGCTATGAAGACAGGAACCGCAGGTGTCACGGTCCCTGTCCCTCCCGCCTCCCTCACCTTTCATCTCTCCAGCACCGGCTTTGGGCGAGGCTCGGCACCATGTGTTTTGCGTGTGACATCTAATCCTCCTAGAGCCCCGTGAGGGGAGTGCCGCGTCTCCTTTCTACAGGGGGAGGAAGTCAAGGCTTAAGGAAACTTGGATCAAATGGTGGAGGCAGATTTGAAACTGAGTGTGTCCAACACCACTGTCTGTGCCTTTTTCACTGCGGCCTGATGTCAGAACTCCTATTTATTGGACATCTGTTCTCTTCCAGGCACGACGCTGATTGTTTTAAATATATAAGTCTCAAAAACAATGCTTAGAGGTGGGTGTCAGATCATTAAACTGAAGTAACCTCCCAAGAAGCTCACGGCTAGTAAATGACAGAGCTCAAGTTTAAATTCCCGGTTTATCAGTGGTGAAATAAAACCTAAAATTTCAAACTCTTGCCTTTGACAAAAGATAAGTAAGAAAAATAACCCAGTGTTAACCGGCTTAGATGTAACATTAGATAAAACCAAACTAGATTTATCTAGCTATGTCCTTTATGTTAGAAAATAATTCAACCTGTTCAGAGTCCTAAACACTAAACCAGCCACACAAGACTGAAAACTAGAATCAATTTTAAGTCATAAAGACTAACACTCTACAGATCCAGAATGCTTTCAAATAACATTTTAAACAACTGTTCTTTTTCTGAAGGAAAAAGTTTATCCTCACAACATTCTAGTGATATACACAGGGAGTAAGTTCTTTTCCTTTGAGAGAAGGGAAAGGTCCACTGCAGTACAGAAAAACAGGACTGTGTACAGGGCAGAAACTTGAGCCTGCAAACCCTGACTTGAAGGTAGGTCTCTGCCCACCCAGTGAGGATACTCTGCCCTCCGGCACTGGCTGCATTTTTCCACCAAAGGAAATGGGATTTTCCGAGTATTACAAGGCTCCCCACCACTTGGGTTTGGCTCTCTGGCAGAGAACACTAATGCTTGCTTTCTAGGTTTGGGATTCAGTTTAGTTTGAGGGTAATCATTTTCACTTCACTGCACTGACCTTTAGTTAAGAGCTCCATAAGGGAATATATAAAAGGAAGCACCATTTCCATCATATAGCAGAAAATAAACACATGAAATTACTACTAAAAAGGAGGTGTAGGCAAGATACTAGTGAGAAAAAAGGGAAACAACCTCCCACTTACTAGCACTGACAATATGCCAGTCACTGTTCTGAGCATTCGACATGCGTTAACTTGTTTATTTTTGTAACAACTCTTATTATGCCCCTTTTATGGATGAGAAAACTGAAGCACAAAAAGGTTAATAACTTGCCCAGGATGACATGGCTGTTACGGTAAGTAGATGAACAGGGATTTAAACCCAGATAGAGAATCTCTCCTCTGAATAAACTGTTTAAAAAATGGAGTATGGGGTGCCTGGGTGGCTCAGTCGGTTAAGCGTCTGCCTTTGGCTCAGGTCATGATCGAGCCCCGCATCAGGCTCCCTGCTTGGTGGGAAGCCTGCTTCTCCCTCTCCCTCTGCCCCTGCTTGTGTTCCCTCTCTCACTGTGTCTCTTTCTGTCAAATAAATAAATAAAATCTTTAAAAAAATAAAAAATAAAAAATGGAGTATAATTCAAAACATCATAAATAATTGCCACTATTGGCTACTAAGGCAAGTCAGGCCACAGCTCCCAATGCCCAAACTGTGTCCTCTCCCCTGGGCCCCCTGGTGGCAAGAGATTAATGGACTACACAGGAGACTGGCTGCCGAGGAGGGCAACAGCTCTCTTTCTATGAAAAATAACATATTAACACGTTTACCAAGACCAAGCTGAAAAAAATCGTAAGGGTGAATTTTAGGAAGAGAGGCAGCCAGTGTTCAAATTATTTTACATAAAGAAAGAAAATGACCCTCATTGATTTTTAGAACATCTACACTGAAAGCTGCAAATATTTGCAGAATACAGAAATCTGACCTCAGTAAACTTTAAACCATCATTGGAGTGGTAAGCTCTTCCAGGAAGAGAAGCATTCCGCCCCCCCATCCAACCCTATTTCTTTCTATTTCTTCCATTAGATCATTTACAATGATGATGATGATAATGACAATGATTTTACATTTACTGAGTTTCTACTTTGTGCCCAGAAGTCTGATAAAAGTTTTACATTTAAAGCAATAAACTACCATTTGATACAACAGCTCTACAGAGTCAATATTACTGTTTTCCCCATTTTTGAAATGAAGAAACGGAGACTCAGAAAGGTGAAGTAACTTGCCCACGGTCACACAGCCAGGATATAAATTCATCTTTTGTTTGCTCTAAAATCCCATAGTATTAATGGTATATGCCCAGCAAAAACATGTGGCCACCCGACGGGTCCGCTCCTCACACAGAGACAAAGACCACAGCGAGCGCGCCACACCTCCTTCCACCACCTCAAGTCCCGGACAGAAGTGAATGGACACAGTCAGACGGTTCAAGAGAGCCACACTGGTCAAGGTGGACCAGAAACCTAACTGTGCTTTAGCCACGCTCTTTAGACTAGAAACAGGTACACTGTCTCAGAAGTAAACAAAATATTTAGGAAGATGATCTAACTAGGAAAACATCCCAAAGACAGACCAGTATGCTTAGTTTTCAGAACATTTGTTAGTACAAAGTTCATCACGGTTCCGAAGGAAAGAAGAGTGCTTCAAGACTGAACAAAAATACAAGATACTTGAGGAGAGAAGCAAAAGTTCCTATTTTAAGTTTTAGTCTAAAATTTACTTGGATTTGAATACATTGTCTATAACTGTGTATGATTACGTTTTGATAGACAGGAAATGATGGGGGTATGTCGGATAAAAAAAAAACCGTCAAGGAAGTGTTTAAAATATTTACAGAGGTAATAGGAAAAATACTTCAGTGAAGAGTACATCATTATTAAGTAACATTTTTTAAAAGAAATTTCAATTGGGGACACCTGGGTGTCTCAATCAGTTAAGCGTCAATACGTCTTGGGGTGGTGGGAATGGAGCCCCGTGAGGGCGGGTTCCACACTCATTGGGGAGTCTGCTTCTCTCCCTGTCCCTCTACCCTTTCCCCCACTCATGCTCTCTCCCTCTCTCTCTCTAAAATAAATGGAAAATAAATAATAAAATAAATGGATAAATCTTTTTTAAAAAGGAAATTTCAATTGGTGATTAAGCACAGTTAAGTCTTTGAATAGATAAAAGTATGTTCTATTATGACCAATTATTACCATGGATGATAAAAATATGAGAAAAAAATGCCTTCTTTCGTAGCACTCCTCTTCCATCCCCTCAAACATACTCGGACCATCCTGAACCACTTGTGTTTCTCAGGAAGTGCCATGCTCTTCCCAGTGTTGGTGATGCTCATAGTGCAATCTCAACCTGGAAGTCATTGCTCCTCCCCTTTTCTGACTAAACTACTTCAGCCTTCCTCCTCCAGGAAGCCTTCCTGGATCCCCACCTCTGTGCTAACATCTGTTGTAGGATTCATCCCACTCTTTACTTTTTGGTCTCCACGGGAAACTAAGAATTCTTTGATTACAGGGACCATGTTCATTGTTTTTTATATCCCAACACTTAGTGAAGATGCCCAATAAAATTTTACTAAGTAAATGCAAATATATTGCAGAATTAAGACTCTTTTAGAAATAAAAGGAAAATATATCTAAAATGCAAATTTTGCACTATTTTATTCTGGGCCTCAGAGTTCATAAGGGTGTATTTTAAAAATACGTACAGCAGGAATTACTGGATATTGCCAACTGCCTTTCATTAAAAATATTTTATACTTCCAAACCACATAAATAGATGGGTACTTTAAACTGATTATTGTTCAATGAATGTATCTGTTCAGCTAGTATAACTGAGTAATACGAAGTTTTGATAAAAATTTAAAAAGCACAATGGCAATCACATTCTTAATAACTAGGGGCTGCCTAGTGTTGCCTAGTTCTGACACTGGTTCCAATGGGGACAAGCCATTCACCTTTTGGTTTCAGGTTCTCCCCCCGTAAAATGGGGGTAACCATCCCTGCCACTTCCTCCTCCTTGCGGATCCTGTGAGGTCAGTGGAGATCTGTAAGAGTGGAGATCTTCACAATAAAGGCACCATTGTCCAAAGTACTGTATAATTCCAAGGTAGCGTTCCTATCATTCATTATGGCAATAATCCTTCACTACCCTCCTGCTCTCCTTAGCAGGTTGGTGTAGATACAACTCTTGCCTAAAGTCTTTGCCAGTCAAAGTAAAAGCCACATGGGTGGGCACACGTTCCTCTCGCTGGTGCTTGGCCTGAGCCAGATGCCACAAGGAACCCGAGACCACGAGGAACCCGCAGGGGCCAAGTCTGTGCCCTCTGGACCCTGGTAACACTCCTGCGGGGGGGTAAACGCGCCCTGGGCCCTTCCCCTCCTCCGAGTGCGGTCGAGCGCGGCGGACCGCGGACGGTGGAGAGGATTCGGGGTCAGCAGAGCTGGGGATAGATGAAGGGAGGGAAGGGGAGACTCGAGGGCTCGGGCGAGGAGCTTACCTGGCCTCGCAGAGGGGCTCCGGGGGCGGGTGCGGAACGAACACCCCACAGTCAGACGGCAGAGGCTGCTGCTTCTTCTTGGAGCGCCAGATGTGGAAAGGGGTGTGTTTCTTGGGGGTCCTGGACGGACTGGACTCCGCGTGGTCGCCCTGAGGTGGCGGCGACAGTGGCATCTTCTTGACCGCCTCCTCCGCCGCCGCCCGGCCCTTGTGGAAGAACATACCTGGGCGCCAGCTCGCCCGCCTTTCCAGCGCGCCGTCGGACCCCGCCCCCTCGTCGCGGGTGCGGGGGACGGCGGAGGGTTAGAGGACGAGGACAGAGCCGGAGCGCGAGCAGCAGAGGAGCTCGAGCCCTCTGGGCGCAGGCGACTGCCTGGCCGTGGCGCAGCGCCCCCACGCGGCGAGGGAGGCACCAGGCGCGAGCCCAGGTGAGGCGTGCGCGCCCGGCGCCGCAGGTAGAGCCGACACGCCCCCGGTCCCGGGTCTGGGTACGTGCGGCGGCCGCGGGGCAGCGACGCCTTCTGGACGCCCTCGGAACTGCGTCTCCTGACGCTGCACCGCCGCCTCCGGGCTGGGAGCCAGAGCTGGGTCGGATTTCGACGGCGCCTCAGGTGAAGGTGCCATCCGTCGCCTGCGGAGTTGTTGGCCACTTGTTGGCCTGTGTCAGGCTGGCAGAATGAGTGACTTACCCAGGAGCCCCGCCTGAAGAAGGATGGGAGAGGCGCATCCCGTGGCGGGGCAACCCGGCAATTAGGATTATTCCACTCTGGCCTTTGGGTGGCTTGGGCAATGTCACACGCTGGGTGGCTTCCGTTCCTTTTTGTAAACACGCGTGCCAACTCCTCTCCTCTCCCTTCAAGAGTCTAAATAATTAATTTGTATTTGCATCTCATAAAGTGCATAAGGATAAAAACCAGAAGAGAATTAGGCATATTCCCCTGTTCCCAAAGGGCTTAATAGATAGATCCCTCACCATGAATTAAGTGCCAGTCCCACGAGGTTCTCATTATCTGCTTTACTGTTAATGACTTTCTTTCCTTAACCTCACAGTTGTGATTAAATAGCAAAGGCAACTAATATTTAAAGCAAAGGAAGCACAGGAGCAATTATTTGGGGCATTATTAGAGTATAAAGAGCTCAAGAGCCAAGCACTGCTGCTTAAAAATTAAATGCAGTTCAAGTCCCTCTTACACTGTAATACCTTCTTTTCTCTTTAAAGACCCAACTCATTCACTCATTCATTTAAGGAATTTTTATTTTTATTTAATTTTTAAATATTTATATTGTTATCAGGTATAACCTACATACAGTAAATCAAATGCACAGATCATAAGTATATAACTCAAATGTTTACATATTTAAACATTTATGCACTTGGGGGTATAAAATGGTTTTAATGAAGGGCAGTTAACATTGTCCCAGAAAATCCTTCTGTGTGTGGCTTTTAAATATACCATTATAAAATACAGAGTATTTCCCAAACTTCAGAAGTCTCTCTTCTGTCCCCTTCTAGTGACTTACCCTCCCTTCGGTAAAAGATAAACCATTAGTCTGAACTTTATCACCAGAGATTAAATTTGCCTCTTATGGAAGTTCATATAAGTGGATTCACAATATGTACTTTTCTTGTATCCAGTTTCTTTTGCTCAATCTTAGTCTATAAGAATCATCCATCTTGTTGCATGTAGCAGTTTTTCGTTTTGAATAAAAAATATTGTGTTCTATTCTGTGATATGAATACACCACAGTTAATTTATCCCATCTGTGGTTGGGCATTTAGGTTGTTTGTTATGAACCAAGCTGATACGAACTTTCTTAGACATAAGCATTTATTTCTTTTGGATATATACCCAAGACTTCAATCTCTGGGTAATAGCGTATACATATGTTCAGCTTCAGTAAATTTTGCCAAGTAATTTCCCAAAATGGTTGTGTCAGCGATGTTTGAAATCTCCAATTTTTCTACATTGTTACCAATACTTGACATTATCAATCCTTTTTATTTTGGCCATTCTGATGAGGATGTATATAGTGGTATCTCATTACAATTTTATTTTTTTACTGCAATTTTAATTTATGTTTTCCTCAAGAAACATCTGTTGAATTTGTTGTATGCTGATTATGTGCCCAGCCCTGACTTGGCAGGGGTTGGGCGTGACTGACAGATACGTTGGTGATATACATCAAAAGGGAAGAGAATTAGTAGAGGAATGTGCAAAGCATTAGGGGAGTTTGGGAACATTACTACCTCAGCCTGGGAGTTTGAGAGGGAGGAAGAGGAGCAGTTAGTAAAGATTTATTACAAAAATGGCCCTTGAGTTGACCCTTAAAGGGTAAGGGGAATAGCAAGGAATGGGGAAGAGAAGGGAAGCGGAAGAAAGGAGAAGAGAAACAAAGGGGGAAGGGGGAAAAGGGAAAGAGGAAGTTTTATGCACATTTACTCAAATATTTACAAGTTTGGAAATTCATTCTTTCATTTTGACTCCTCCGAGCAGAATTCCTCAAGCCACCCCCACCTTTGAGCCACCAGTGAATCTGGAACATATTTCAGTTATCACACTGTTCACATGGCATGGATGTTATTTATTTACATACCTGTGTCCCATATTAGCCCGAGAGAAACTTAAGGACATTTCTCATTTATTTTTATATTTTTAAGACATAAATTGTTCATTAATTGAAATAATTAATCAAATAAATTGGTATACTAACTTCATTGAATACCTAGACTCTTTCAGGCATAGATATTTTAGACTGCACACTTTGTAACTGCAAAGATCACATGTGTCTTTTTGACAATTATATCCCCAATGACTAGCACAGTGCATGGCACTCAATATATATTTTTAGATGAATTATATAAGAAATCAGAGCTATGCATAAAATCATAACATAGAGCACTTGTGATGAATCTAATGAGGGAAACAGGCACCTAAATACAACTTGGTTAAATAATTTACAACTTGTCCAATAAAACTTGATAAGTGTTCTAACCAAGGTGGTACGCTGGTTTTCAGTCATTGCAAAAACAGATCTACTTAGACTTGTTTGAGCAGTAAATTAATTTATCACAGCATTTAGGTGGCTCATAGAATATCCCACAGAGCCAGAGAGCCAGATTCTGAAACCTAAACATGCCCAACCACCCCAGAGAGCTGGTCTGGCAATACCATTCTCACCTCTCCACATGAGGGGCTTCACACAGGCAATCCTGCTACTGTCACCCCAAGAATCAAAGGCCTGTTCTAGTTACTCTTGATAGAAGATCAGCCCCCCACCTCACCCCACTTACACACATACGGCTCCCTTCTAAAGGAAGAGTTTTATGAAGGCACATCTGATGGGGGGAGCCTGGATCATTTAACAGCTTCCTAGCTGCAAGGGAAATAATAAGTTTTCTGGGTTTTACTTCAGAGAGATGGAATTCATGTGGCTAAAAACTTGCCAAACATAGCACACCCCATAGCACATAAAATAGTCTAGGCCCCCAAAAGCATGAAAGATGGCCACTGCCAAAGGAAAGAGCAAAAGGCTGCGAGAACACAGAAGTGACTAACTCTGTATGGCTCCGGGAAGTCATCAGCAAGGAGGTGACGGGTTTATGAGCTGTGCTGATGAATAAGAATTTGCCAGATGGAGAAGAGAGGGCTGGCAATCCAGGAAGAGTAAACAACATGGGCCAAGTCCCAGGATTGTGAAAGGGCATGCATGCATTGTTGGTGGGGAATAGTGAGAAGCTAAGTGAGGCTAGAGAGAAGGATGGGGTAGGGCAGAGCGGCAGGAAATGATGATGATAAAATCAGGTGGGGCCAGATTGCTAAATGCTTCGTAAGCCATGCTTTTAAGGAATTAGCTTTGTAGGCAATAGGGACTGAGATTATAGTTTTAAGTAGAGGAGTGAAATAAACAAACTTGGGTTTTATAGAGTGTATCCTGAACGGAGTGGAGTAGGGAGAAACTAGTAGGGTGAAGCTATTTGAGGTAGACCCATTAAGAGGTCGCTGCCAGAGGTCAGGGGAGAGCAATGGGAGCCCAGGCCAAAGCAATGGGTAGGAGTCTAGAGGAGGGTATGGATACAAAATACACGTAGGAAATGGAATCACTAGGACTTGTGGTGAATGAGGAAGGAGGAGCCATCAAGGATGACTGCGAAATTAGGTTTCCAGGTTAGGTAAAAGGATGGAGGTGAAACCAGTAACTAAAAACAGCAAAACAGGAGAAAGACTAGGTCATGAAAATAAATTTGGCTTTGAACATACTGAGGCTAAAGTACTTGGAGGCTGTATAAGCAGCGATTTCTAAGAATTCATTGAAAAATACGTTTATGGAGGTCATAGGTCAGAGCTACACGTCATTGAATAGGTGGGAGTTGATGCCATGAAATTGAATAAGATCACCCAAGGCAAATGTGTAGGATAAGAATAAAGGAGGAGCAAGGACAAAACTTTGAGTAATGCTAACATTAAGTGGTAGGAGGATATCTGGCACAGAGTGTAGCCCCTTGGCAAGGTCATGTGATTTCTATCTTTAAGGTTTTAATAGATAGACAGAGGTAGAGTCCTCTCTCTTATAATGCCCTTTGCCCTCCTCTCCCTCCATCCAGCAATCTGAAGTCCATTTCCAATCTCTCCTCATCCTCCAAGGGACCAATTCCTCTAACCTAAAGTGACTTTTTTTCTTTCTCTGGCTGTTTGTTACACTTTCTGTCTGAATTTAAGTTGACATTATGGTAGATTGTAAAAACGCCCACAATTCTCCACTCTTTCCATAAAGAAGCAGAGTCTATTTTCTCACTCCCTAAATCTGTGTTGGCCGTGACTTACTTTGGCAAATGAAACATTAGCACAAGTAATGCAAGCAGTACTTGAAAAGAGCTTGCACACTGGGCTTTCCTCCTTGCTTCTCTTGGAATCTTCCTGCCATATGAATGTGCCTAAAGTAGCCTGCTAGATGATGAGAGATATGTGGCCAAGTGACTCCCATCAGCCCCAGTCAACAGATAGATAACCAACACAAATGTGAGTGAGACCATCTGGGACTAGCCAGCCCCCAGTTAAATCACCAACTGGTCCCTGACAGATGAGAGTCTAGCAGAGATCAGTGGAGGTTGTCCCAGACCAGAACTGCCCAGCAGAATCATGAGCCAACTAAATGGTGTTGTTTTAAGCCATTAGTTTTTTGGCCTCAAAATATTTGTTGGAGAAAATACAAAAAAACAGAAAAAACAAACAAAAACCAGTGATCTGGCATTAAGTCAATAAACAGCCAACTCAGTTGCAAACACCATGCTATTTTAACCTCAGAGATGCACAATGAATGGAAGCAAGGGGAAAATCCTGAACTACTACATAAAAATTCAATTGTATTCAAACTACTTAATAAGAAAATGCACCTTAGCCCAAAGCAGTTGCAAAGTGTTTACCTGAATTACATGAATTAAAATCTACTTAAAAATCATTTAAATAGATGGAACAGGAAATCCTCAAACTGGCCTTAACAGCACAACCATCTTTATAGTACACTTGTACTATATTAGAAAGATAGTGTTCAATTAAGCCACTAAATTTTGAGGCAGTTTGTTAGGCAGAAATAGATAATAGAAAGTGATTCAGATACTAGAGGATTAAAATCTGCTCTCTTCAACTACTATTTAGGTCAAGTCATATTCTTGAAATCTCCAAGTACAAATTAGCTATACTTTGTAAGTTAATTCTTTGAAATTTGGAACACATTGTCTCAGAAACAGATTTATTTAGAGGGCCACTTCATAGACTAGCCCATAGGAGTTAATTTGACATATGATGGAGTCCAAATACCTTATTTGCAATGCAAGGCCATAGAACATAATTCTCCTGTTAATAGTGCTGACTTGGTGGGCTTGCCTGAGAACCTGCCACCACCATTTGTAAAACTGTTTCTATGTTTGTAAAACGGTTACTATCATGTGGTATAACAGGGATGCAGTAAAGCCAGGAACCAATTCTTCTTGCCTTCTCCCCATCACTCAGTTCCAGAAGGACTGAGTGACTAGAGAAACTGAGATCCTGGAGGATCTGAGTTTACTTTCAGTCCCTTTTGAACCTAGGGTCTCTTCCTGTGGCCTGGAACCTTCAGACATGGGGGTCAGCCAAGCTCTAGATACCAAAACCACCCAACTGAGAATTTCAGCTATTGGGATCCTCCATCCTTGGCTACGTGCTCCCCCCTCCCCACCAAAATGTTTTACTTTGAAAAATGTCAAAAAGACAGAAGAGTCTCAAAATGGAACAATGAAGGAAATTCTGCTTCTGACCACAATGGAGTAACTTGAACAGAACTGACCCTTCACCATGAACAACTAGGCACCAGAACAAAATAAATGAAAAAAAAAATTGTTCACAGATACTGGGGCAATGGCTAGGGCAGGACTATGATCTACGAGAAGAGGAAAACAAATGAAGTAAGCATTACAATTGCCCTTGCTTTCTGCATGGAGGCGCTTTCTGGAAGGCATCAGAAGGTGGTATTCCTAAGAGGTGCAAAGCAGTTTTACTTAGTTGAGGGGCAGAGGTTGAATTTTAAGGAGGCTAAAGTGGCTGGGTTTTTTTGGAGCAGAGAATTGTAGAAGGTGCTGCACAGAAAAAAAAAAAAATCAAGAAATATGCTTCAGGAATCCCTTGAATTTGTTGCTGAATATCAAACTGTGCATGTACAAGATGAAACTCCACAAAGCGGGCAAAAAGCAAGTAACAACCGGTCAGCTGAATGATTTCCAGAGCTCACACAAGACTGGGAGATGCTCAAATTCCAACCAGCCAGAGTAATGAGTCCTCACTGAATACCCGGGTATTCAACAGAGCTGGTAGAAGAGCTACACCTTAGTAGAAGGGCTAACCTCACTCAAAGCAAAGTCTACTGAAAATCCACTCTAAAAAAAGAAGCTTAAAAACAAGCCTAAAAGCATCACACTGATCCACAAATAATTTAACAGGACAAAGCCCAACACTCTTTGCAGGAAGACTGATCCATAAGTAACTTAGCCACAGCCCAAAAAAACAACCTGAAACTCTTTGGAGGAGGAAAACAAAATTTAGCAATCAACAGAAAAGGGAAACTTCATGCACTGTGTTGGTGGGAATGTAGATTGGTGTAGCCACTATGGAAAAAATACAGAAATTCCTCAAAAAATTAAAAATACAAATACCATACAGTCCAGCAATTCCACTTTTGGGTATTTACCTGAAGAAAATGAAAACGCTAATTTAAAAAGATATATACACCTGTATGTTTATTGGAGCACTATTTACAATGGCCAAGATATGGAAGCAACCCAAGTTTCCACTGATAGATGAATGGATAAAGAATATGTGCCATATATATACACACTGGACTATTACTTACTCATAAAAAGGAATGAAATCTTGTTATTCATGAGAACATGGCTGGACCTAGAAGGTATTATGCTAAGTGAAATAAGTCAGAGAAAGACAAATGACCATATGATTTCACTTATATGTGGAATTTAAAAAACAAAACAATTTTAAAAAACAAACAAGCAAGCAAAACAGAAACAGATTCATAAATACAGAAAACAAACTGAGGGTTGCCAGAGGAGAAAGGGAAGGGGGGATGGACAAAGTAGGTGATGGAATCAAGTTATAAAATAAATAAATCATGGGGATGAAAAGTACAGTTATAGGGAATACAGCCAATAATATTGTAATAACTTTGTATGGTGATAGATGTTAACTACACTTATCTTGGCGAGCACTTTGTAATATATATAATTGTCAAATCACTACGTTGTACACCTGAAACTAATATAATATTGTATGACAACTATACTTCAATTAAAACAAATTTAGTGCTAAATTTGCTAAATTTGCAATTTACAGTGCTCCATATCCAGTAAAAATTACTAGACAGATAAAGAAATAGGTAAATAAGCGGGGGGAAATTCAGTCAATAGAAACTCATCCAGAAATGACAGAGATGATGGATGTAATAGACAAGGACTTGAAACAATTATTACAAATATGCCCAAGGATTTAAAGGAAAACATGAACACAATGAAAGAAAAGGAAAATCTAGACAAGAATAAGAAAAATGCATATCTAAAATGAAAAAAATAAACAACAACAACAAAAAACCCACTGGATGTGATTAACAGCAGATGATTCACCACAGAGGAACTAATCAGAGAACCTGAAGAGATAGCAATAGAAACTCTCCAGATAGTTTCTGTATAAATGAAAGATAAAAGAAGGAAGGAAGGATGGAAGGGAGAAAAGGAGGTAGAGAGGAAGGAGGAGGAAAAAAAAGCCTTGGTGAACTGTGGGGCGATACCAAGTGGTCTGTGAAGGTGTAACTGGAGTTCTAGAAGAGAGGGGTGAGGTGGGGGGAAATGGAGAAAAAAATCTGAAGAAACAATGGCAACATTTTCCCAAATTTAATGAATTATAAATCCACAGATCCAGGACGCTGAGAGAATCTCAAATGGAATAAGCACAAAGAAAGCCACATCATAATAAATTTTCTGAAAACCAGGGATAAATAGGAAAATTTAAATGCAGTCAAGAAAACAACAGTAACAAAAACACAATACATTGTGCATGGGGAATAGAGATAGAAGTGAATACAATTTGTTTGCAGACGACCAGGCAAGTCAGAAGACAACAGAATGTCTTTAAAGTGCAGAAAGAAAAAGAAAGTCCACCTAGGATTTTTTTATCCCGTGAAAATATATTTTGAAAGTGAAAATACATTTAGAGAAACAAACTCAGAGAATGCATCACCCATAGACCTGCACTATGAAAAAGAAAAATATTAAAAGAAGTTCTTCAGCTGAAGGAAAATGATACCAGACAGAACTTGGATCTATATGAAAGAATGAAAAAATACTGGAAATGATAAATGTATAGGTACCTTACAAAAGCCTTTTTTCTCACTTAAAAAAATTTTAAAAGAAAGTTGACTGTTTAGAGTAAAAATCATAATGATGTGCTAAGAAGTTTATGACATATTTAAAAGTAAAAGATATGACAAAAATAGCACAAAGGAACAGAGATGGGAAATGGAAGCATACAGAAGGCGGGGGAGGGAGGGAGAGAGAAAAATACGATGGACACACATATACCTTTCATTCTGGCTCACCAATTATTAAAAATTTACCACTTTTATTTTCTCTCTGTTTCTCTTATCTGTAATTCAACATTAGCTTTGTTGAATTATTTGAAAATAGTATGCCGACATCAAGGTACTTCACCCATAAATACTTCAACATGTGTCTCCCAGGTACAGGGATAATCTTCTACATAACCACAATATAATTACCACACTTAGAAAATTTCATTGATATAATACTGTCATCTAATATAAGCCCATATTAAATATCTCCAATTGTCCATAGAACACATGTTCTGAATCCCTCTCAGAAAGAAGTTCCCTGGCCCTTGGATTACACCTTTCATGTTCCTGTCGCATTCCTTGTACCACAGAAAGAAAACTCTTGGTTTACTCTTCATCTCTGCTGAATTTCAACCAGCTATTCTTCTGTGTGAATGAATGTTTCCAAGTCAAGTGTCCTTTTACATTTATTTCTGTGACTTGATATTTATTTGGGTAATTCTTGGGTTAAAGTCCATTTTTCCCATGAGACTGTTTCACAGGGGTAGAGTTTCCTTCTAACGCCAAATGTATTCCCAGAATCTAGCAAGTCCTTGCCACATACATATTTCCCCCCAAAATATTTGGGGAATATATCAAGTGTTCAAGCTGGGGAAACACCTGTATCTCTTTTATGTTTCTCTGCATGCCATCGAAGGCTCTTAGTGGGAGTGTACAAGATCCTTGTTAATTGAAACAATTGTTCAATTTCACCATTCCTTCTGTAATTTCCTTTGACATTTACAAAGCAGAAGAGGAATACAGGGAATATTGGATTTGATCTCCAGTTCAGTACACCAAGATGTAAAAACCTAGTAACTATGGAGATAACTTATTTCTGTGGCAATGGAGGAATTAATTTTTCATAATTTTGACATAGCCCCATAGAACAAACATTTACTATGCACTTCCTCATTGTCAAACACTGTACTGAATACATGCATTTTAAAATTTTATTATTTTATTTTTTAAAGTCAGATTTATTGAAGCATACTTGATGTTTAGTAAAAGTCATACCTTTTTGTGTATAGTTGTATGAATTTTAACAACTGCACATAGTTGTGTAACTACTGTCATGATCATGATGTAGAATAGTTCCCTTGCCCTAAAAATCCTCTTATGTCCCTTTTACACATATTATTTAATCCTCCTAACTACTTTTTTAGGCATTCATATTTACCATTCTTATTTTGGGGGGGACGAAAAACTGAAGCTAAGTGCAAATGAGTAATTTAGGCAGGGTTACATAGTAGGTGGCAGAGCTTGGATTCCATCCAAGGTCTGCCTGACTCTAAATCTCATGGTTCAAGTACTCAGCATGCCATTATAAATTTGTGGTACTCCATTTGTTCAGCATTGTATTTTCCATTTTGTTACACAATGAAATGACCATAGAGCTGTGACAAGAAGAGGAAATTAATGTGAACCTTTAAAAAATACTAAGAATACGGTAAATGAATTGCAAGATAAATTTTATGTCAAATTACGCTTTCTTTTTACACAAGACTAAATACGTTTTGAGTTCATTAATATGGTCATAAATACTCGTTGTGTCTGAGTTTTAACTTTACTTCACAACTGAGGACTCCCATTAGTCACTTGTATCTAGAAATATCCTAGGATAAAATTTGGGAGTTGGTGCCTGCCTGACATATCAGACCCAGATCGTTCTTGTCCTCATGTAGCTTACCATCAAGTTTCACAGATAAAATGATTATCTGCATTATGGTTTTATTTAGCGTTCTGACACGATGGTAGCTATAGCTAGACCCTGGTTCTGATCTGGTCTTCCTGATTTCCAAAACCCTTGCTACCAGAAGTTGCAGAACTGAAAAAACAGCGGAAGCCAGAGGCCAGCCAGAGGGTCAGATCCACTTTATCACTCTTCCATGAAGTCAACCTTAAGCTGTAGGAAACAATAAATTAATTAGTTAACCACTAAAACCTAGTCTGTTTTAGAAATACATAAGCTAACAATCCTGGAAACATGGACTATAAAATACATTGTCCTTCCTCAAAGTTGAAACTCCAGAAGGCTGCACACTTGTCGAACAATAGTGTAATTACTCAGAGCATCAACAACACTCTTTTGCAATTGCCTTTAAACCTTTTATATTTTACCAAGGAAGCTTTTAACACTAGGAGTAGACCAATATTTCCATTGCACAATGTAAAGCCAAATATGTTTCTTTGAGCTAATTATATATCTGTATTCAGCACGTGTCTTTGTACTTATATGTCTGCTTGTAGTCACAAAATCTAGTTATTCTGCAGTCTACATTCAATCAAACCTCTATGGAGTCTGGTAATACTATTATTACAAACGTCACTGCCATTAGCCAACTTTGAGTCCTAGGAGACACATGCTGAAAATTCTCCCCTTCATTAGTATATTATTAATATTAATGCTTGAACAAACTTAAGAATGCCTAGAGAGCGTAGTTTGTTAGTTAATTATAGACGGTCCTCACTACATAAATAAAGCCTGAGTACATAGTTTAGAAGTTCTCAGTATGGAGTTTTAATGTATTGGAATGATCATGTCATGTTTATTTCAGTACATTTGATGACAGCAAATTTATTCTTAAAGGACAGTTCTTTAAAAAAAAAAAAAACACAGACAAGAGTTATCTAAAGCCGAAAAATGGTGAATAAAGTAGATGATCCAAATAATTTGGGGTTTTTTGGGGGGGGGTATAAAAATTAGCTGTAAAAATACTTCTTTATAAAGTAATGTGAAGTGTTTTCCTTGTGCATTTCTTTAACTGGGTTTAAAGGTAATTGGAAAAGAGTCTTGTTGATGTTCTGAGTAATTTCATTATTGTTCAACAAATATGTTGCCTTCCGGAGTTTCAACTTTGAGGAAGGACAACATATTTTATATTCCATGATGTTTGAAAAGGTCACCCAACTTTTTAGTTATACCTTTAAGCTAGTGGCCTTAATTCAGATTATTCATTTTGACTATAAAGAGAATTTACTGGAAATCGGGAGTTAACACTGGGCTTTTTAATATATGCATCCTCAGTCAATCCATAAGCATGGCTAGGGCACTGTTAAGTGCTATGTGGGAACCCAAATATCCTTTAGGAGTTTAACACATAGCTTAACATAGAAGACTAATAAATATTCAATGATTTGAGGACAAAATAAAGAAGTTGCTGCTTTGATATAAGTTTTTAATTATTATTTTATCATTAGCTTACTAATCTAATGAATAAAACAAATACATTTTATTTTGTCCTATTCCTTGGCTGCACCTTAGTCCACTATTACTCCTCCTTTCTTCCTAGCATGGCCTAAATAACCTAAATACCTTATTTATTGAAACATCCAAATTGCTTGGATGAGGTGCCATCCTGCAACTAAGACATGATAGATCTACATACCACAAAGGTTAAGCACTGCCCTTCCATAGTAAATTGAGATCATTACATAATTCTTTCATATGAGTAAGGACGTTGCAAGAGAGGACTTAATTATTATATGAAGAAATGAAAATAATAATTCTTCCCATTTGTAATGCTTACTAACTTGTATGAACTATATATTTCTGGATTTTTAATTCATATTTGCCATGTTCTGAAAAAGGATTTGAAGCAGGTGAGTGAACTGTAGATAATACATAAGCAGTGGGCTGTGTAGTTTTGTTTCCCTACTCAGAACATGGATTATAATTTTATACACTGTAGTAATAGCATAATAAAAGTAGTTTAAATGTTTAAGGAACCAGATTTAAATACTGCTTAACTTGATAGTTGTGGGTAATTTATACACGAGACAAGCTAGCCCATGAGTTTTTATATTTAGTATCCAGAGCAATCCATATCAATGTGAGCTAATTGTTCTGACTAAATGGATCAGTCAATTCAATGCAAAGGTCAGTGTCATTGATGTTCTTCCTACTGAATTAACATTGGCTATAATGTATCCATTACCTAAATTATTGAATTCTAGATTCAAGTTCATAGTATCAGATCTGAAACAGATGGTCATTTTTTTAAGATTTTATTTTTAAGTAATCTCTGCCCCCAACATGGGGCTCGAACTCATGACCCCAAGATCAAGAGTCACACGCTCCTCTGACTGAGCCAGCCAGGCACCCTAGATTGTCATTTTAAAAAGTAGAACTAAGTGACGGGGCACCCGGGTGGCTCAGTCAGTTAAGCATCTGACTTGATTTCAACTCAGGTCATGATCTCAGGCTCATGCGATCAAGCCCTGCGCTGGGCTCTACACTCAGTGTGGAGTCCACTTGAGCTTCTCTCTCTCCCTCTTCCTTTGCCCCTCCCCCTCACACTAAATAAATAAATAAATAAATAAATCTTTTTTTAAAAAAGTAAAAATAAGTGAGGTCATGTAGCAGACATGGCCAGTTGTCCACCCCAATATCCATTTCCCCTTCTTTAAAACATTAACCTGCTCATATCTGAGGTGAGAAATGTACCCAACTAAAAATACTTGATATTCCAGTCTCTCTTCGGCTGGGAGTATCCATTTGACACCATTTGGCCAGTGGGATATAGGTGGATGCCCCTGGGGTAGGTTTGCCTTCTTAAATGAAATAGTAAATCTTTAAGAGGAAAAAGTCTCAGGATTCCATCCTGTTCATTTCCTTGGACGTGGATGTTGTGCCAAAGAAGCCAAATCCATCTTATGGCCCAAAGGATGGTAGGGCAGGAAGAAAGGAGCATCCTGGAACAATGATGCCATCATGGACCACTACTTCATCCCTAGCTACTTACCTCTAGGTTTCTAACGTGAAAAACAATATATTTCTGTCTTGGTTGAGTTTTCTGCCATCTGCAAGTTACACAGACAATAAAAGCACCCTAAATGGTTGCCCCCAAAATGGTAGCTATTCTATGTGAGATTTGGTGAATAGGAACTATTTTAGGAAAGCTTTAATTAATTAATTAATTGACATGAAAACAGGTGAGAGAAGGGCACCCGCCTGGCTCAGTGGGCGGAGCGTACAACTCTTGATCTCAGAGTTATGAGTTTGAGCCCCACATTGGGTGTAGAGATTACTTAAAAAATAGAAAACGTTTTTAAAAAAGCAGGTGAGAGAATCTAATAGCAGGGAGGTAAAAGCAATGAGATTATTAATAATAATCATTATAGTTAATCTTTATTGAGTGCTTACCATATGCCAGGCACTGTGCTATGTGTTACATGTGCTGTATCTATAACCCACTTACTACTTACAGCAATCCTATAGGGTAGGATTATTTGTTATCCTTATTGTTATCCCTGTTTTGCAGGTGAGAGGACTGAAGCTTGGGAAAGTTAAATAACTTGCCTTTGGTTACACTGCTAATTGGTGGTAGGGCTGGGATTTCCAGTTTTTGTTTTTTCGTTTGTTGGTTTTTTTCAAGATCAAGGTGTCAGCAGGTCAGTTCCATCTGAGGCCTCTCCTAGCTGCCTTCTTCCTGTGTCCTCACGTGTCATCTGTGTGTCTGTGTCCTCACCTTCTCTACTCATAAGGGTATCAGTCATAGTGGATTAAGGCTCACCCTCAAGAACTCATTTTAACTTAATCATTCCTCTAAAGACCTTATCTCCAAATAATGTTACATTCCCGGGTCCCGGGGGTTAGGGTTTCAACGGGCCTGGGATTCTTAACATCATGCCGTGCCTCTCCTTAGTCTTCCCTTCTTCCCCCGACGACTCCATACCCAAAGGAGAAGATTATGCCTCAATGCAGAAGGACAGGATAGGAATTTGACCTAGTCTAGAAATATGTGGGCAAGGAGTAGTAGCAGAAGAGAGTTGCCCAAAGATAAGTAGAGGAGAAAGTATTCGCTCACAAAACAATGTCAACCAAAAGCAAAGCAGGAGGAATTCATGATGAACAGGTTTAACTGTTAATTCCTAAATATCCAGTAAATGAGTGTCAGGAATGAAAGAGAAATCTAAAAGGAAGGAGGAGGGGTCTGAAATCATCTCCAGGAGAGGCAAAGTTACTGACGGCCATTCGTAACTTCTTTTTTTTTTTTCAAGATTTATTTATTTATTTGAGAGAGAGAGAGAGAGAGAGTATCCACGAGTAGGGGGGAGAGACAGTGGGAGAGGGAGAGACTCTCAAGCATACTACCCGCTGAACACAGAGCCAACTCAGGGCTTGATCTCATGACCCATGAGATCATGACCTGAGCCAAAGCCAAGAGTTGGATGCTTAACCGACTGAGCCATGCAGGCAGCCCCAGAACTTCTTGATTGAGAAGGGCAGTTTACAAAATTGGACTTGTATTTATACTGATGTATATGCATTAAACGACAGTATCTGTTCAATAAAGTGCAGTGGCCAGAAGAATACCCCTCAAAACCTTTAGGTGTGAGGGAAAATGGTTGACCAAGGGCCCAGGGTGGACTCAGAAATCCACGTTTCCCACATGCTGCTCGTGGCCAAGGCCAATGAAGGAGCATGGCCCAGGCTCTACGGCAGTCCTAATCCTGGGAGACACCTGCTTCTCTGATAGATGACTGGCTTGAGGATTCTTCAACATTCCTTGCTGCACCTTCCTTGGGCTGCACTAGCTGACTGATGGCTCTCCCAGCCCCTCCTAGTGCCCCTCCCCATTTTCTATCACAGGGATTCTCCTAATGACGTCTTTGTAAGTTTAATACCATATTGGTATCTGCTTCTGGGAGGATCCAGACTAACACAAGTGATAAATGATTCCCTAAGAAAACGCCTTCAGTCTGGACTTCTCTCTCAAACTCTAGATTGCTTTAGATGTTACCAGAAATTTCCACAAGGATTCTTCACAGGCAAGCTCCGTTTTGTATGCCATCTTGGCATGAACATTAACTAAACCCCCCCTCCACCCTCTCCATCTAATCAGTAACTATTTCTCCTTCCCAGCCCACCGCTGCTATCTTTATCATTTCTTAGTTGACTGTAGTAGCTTTTCATTTGATCCCATTACCTCTAGAGTCATCTCTGTCAAAATATCTTTCACGTTATGGTCTGAGGAAGCTTCCAAAACCACAACTCTGATCGTATCACGTCCTTAATTGAGACCCTTCAATGGCTCCCCCGAGGTTACAGCAGCAGCTTGAGAACCCTCCTGAGGTGACCCACGGGAAGAAAGAAACTACATCACAGCAGAATGCACACATACTTACATAGGAGAGGCATGTATATGCATAATACGCATATCTGCAGTAGAAGTTTCATGAGAAAAATTTACCCTTGTTACTTGTGATGCACTCTGATATCTTCTACTTTATGCTATTGTATTCTGTTCTATAAAATCTATTCCACACAAAACAAGTACTGCAGACCACTAAATTGACCTCATAATCTACCAATAGATCATAACTTACAATTTGAAAAATCCTGGTCCAGAGGATAAAATCCAAATTCCTCATCTTGGTTTCCAAGTCTTCTCCCGATAAACCTCCCACAACAATTTTGGCTTCATTCACTTATCCATCTCACCAGTAAATAGTGGGCCTCCGAAGGCCCACTCCCTGTCAGGCACTTGTGCGGAATTGAACGTCAAATAAAGGCTCAGCGCCAACCAGAGAAGAGAGTGAAGTATTTTGTGAAACACAGACCAGTGAAAAGCCTATTAACATTTAATGATAAAATGAAGGTAAACACAGAATGTTGGGGCAGCACATAGGGCGTGTACTCCAGCCATTCCTGGGGGAGTAGACAGGACTTCCCAGAAGACGAGACACCTAACAAATAAGTCAGAATTAACCAGGAAAAAGGAGCAGTGAGTAGAGTCCCAGGCAGAGGAAATAGCTTGCTCGTAGCCCCAGAGACAAAAGAGGGTAGTACGTTTTTGAAGAGTGGAAAGTGTTTCAGTGAGGCTGGAGGACAGAGCCCAGGACCTTAACAGTAGGAGATGAAGATGGAGAGGTATTGAACTATTCTTTCAGGCCAGGGGTTTTCAGATCTGTCTCAGGGATCCTACTGGTTTCACGTTGCCTTGGGGACTGTAGAAAGACAAAAGATAAAGGTCAAGCAGGTTGGACTCTCTTTATCCCCTTCAACCTGAATAGCAGTGGCACAATATTAACATGGTAGGGGCCGACGACAGGCCACCCAAAATGTGCCACAAGAGCATATTGATTATTTTGAATTGAAGTTACTTGGGAGGCAACCAGTGCAAGGACATTCAGATTCTCCTCTGCTCGGCCTCAAAAGCAGGAAATCTTCCATATAAAGTATTTGCTCTCTGTACTAAGAAGTAAAAAGATACCCTTATCACCAGAGATAGGAGCTTTAAAGTGGAGAAAGCTACAGAAACAAACCTTGTTACTTTTTTGCTAATCTATGACCTCAGCCCAAACTCTAGTTAGAATTCTTACTGGGGCGCCTGGGTGGCTCAGCCGTTAAGCGTCTGCCTTCGGCTCAGGTCATGATCCCAGGGTCCTGGGATCGAGCCCCGCATCGGGCTCCCTGCTCCGTGGGAAGCCTGCTTCTCCCTCTCCCACTCCCCCTGCTTGTGTTCCCTCTCTCGCTGTGTCTCTCTGTCAAATAAATAAATAAAGTCTTTAAAAAAAAAAAAAAGAATTCTTACTAACTGAAACTCCCAAACACCTGTTTTCTTTATCCCGTCAGTTCCTCATGAGTTTGTTGCCTCTTTGTCTAAAAAGTGGGAAAACTGCCCGCTTGGTCATTTCTTTGGGTCTCAATTTCATTTTATTGAGCCTCAGTGCCTACATAATAAGACCTTGGGTTTTTTCTTCTGTTAATTTTCCTCATGTAAATTTTAGTCCCCCTGGAAGACCTGAAAGGGCAGAGGAAGAATTTTTCCTTCCCTGGAGCATTTGATATAGAACATTCTGGCGGAAGTGTGGGAAATGGATTGGAGGAGGGCCAGATAGGGGGCCCGAAGCCAGGGTAGTGTCAATACGTGAGTAAGAGGAGAGAAGTAGAAAGAATTTAGAATCAGGAGGAAGAAAAGACAGCACTGGTGATAGAATTCTTGAACAAGTCCTCCTCATTTAAACTTGCTGCATATTCTGTTTCCTTTGCTTAGAACATGGGTTCTCAACCTTATTTATTTATTCTTATTTTTGCAGTAAATCCCTTAGTCTGGTGAAGTCTATGGAATCTTTCTCAGAAAAAATGTTTTTAAATGCACAAACAGGGGCGCCTGGGTGGCTCAGTCGTTAAGCGTCTGCCTTCGGGTCGTGTCATGGTCCCAGGGTCCTGGGATTGAGACCTGCATCGGGCTCCCTGCTTGGCAGGAGGCCTGCTTCTCCCTCTCCCACTCCCCCTGCTTGTGTTCCCTCTCTCATTGTGTCTCTGTCAAATAAATAAATAAAAAAATCTTAAAAAAATAAATAAAAATAAATGCACAAACATATGTATTATTACAAAGAGACCTGATTATATTCACGTAAAAGTATCCAAATATCCAAAATGCAAGTTTGTTTATAGTATGTTTCTTTATTAATGCAATAAATAATACAGTCTTACAGTGGATCTAAAACTGTAATTGTGAAGCAGTGATACATGTGAACGAGAATACGAGTCAACTGCAGTGTCAGTTGACTCTATGTTTCCATCAGTGACAAGTTACAAGTATTGCTAATACCACTCCAGTTTGTGGCCTGTATTTATAATTGAAGGCAATTCTAAATTTCAAAGGGAGGAGGTTAGTGAAAATTAAGATGTAATTATTTTCCCATACACATTTTTCAAACCCCTGAATTTGAACCTTGGACTTTTTGGTGACGAGACCCTGGCTTTAAAGTCCTTTCCTCCCTTGTGTCCCTGTTGTATCCTATTTATACTCCAAGATTCCTTTTATACATTGCTACTGGTTTGTTCTTGAAGCTAGGTCCCAGTGACAGTTGTAAATAGTTCTGTTACAGCCTGTTAGGGCCTGTTGTGGCCATTTGTTTACTTTCAGTTCTCAGCCACACTGGAATGGGAGTTCTTTGAGGGAAGAAATTATTTCTGATGCATCTTAGTATCCTGAGTACCTTGCACAGCTGTGCACATAAAAGCCTACTAAATGAATGAACACATTGTCCTGTGAGAACACTAATCATTCTATAAATTGCTGGGAAAGCGTTGGTGGAGGAGAGAAAATGATACTTTATTTGAATCTGTCTTTCAGGAATATAGAAATTTCGTGTTATGGTTAGTGGATGAAAAGAATGTTAGAAGATCTGCCTAGGATAAGGCTGCAAATAGACTAAGGATGCATCAAGGGTATATGGAAATGTGTGGCAGACAGAACATGAGAGATTCCTGTTTAACTTTGCCCTTTGCTCTGATGGCAATCCAACTGAGATGAACAGTTTTTCTAAGGAGAAGTGAGCCAGAAGCAGTCTTGGATTCCTGAGACAGGGGAAGTGTCAAGTTCCCTGAAGGCTACTTCTGAACTGCAGTCTCTCAATATTTAGACACAGAGATGATTTACTGTGAAGCTAAACTTTCAGAGCCCTGCACTTGCATGAGCCCTTTCGGAAGTCATCTGATTTTGTATCTGTAAATTATTCATGAGTATGTGTGCTTTCAAAGGGGACCTCCAAATTGTATGAGCCTTGAGACTCTGGTTAGAATATTAGAAAAATGTTATAGAATTGTGCCCAGCTCATAGTACGCTCAATTTGTCTCAACTAACTAACCAAATAGTGGATACGTGCTGATGTTTCTAACTTCCTGTCATACAGTGTCTTACATTTGCAGGATAAAATAGGCTCACAACACCCCAGCATGACATGATTGGTTTGTCCCTGGTTTTGATCATTCTTTATTCCTTTCCCGAAATACCTGTGCTTTTCTCTTCTCTTTCAGGCTCTTAAACCATGCCAGGCTTTAAATCCCAAGGTAATAGATGGATCTTAGAAACTCTGATGGATAGAGAATATTTCCGTTGTAGATTTAGAAAAACATGAGAAGTAAATGATGGCTTGTGTGTGGTAGTGATATGGCCAACAGAGAAAGATAAAGGAGGAAGGTATAGGCTGGCTGTGCCATCAGATTTGGGAGGTGAATGCCAAAAGTTAATGATTATAAGGGGCATCGGGGTGGCTCAGTTTGTTAAGTGTCTGCCTTCAGCTCCGGTCATGATCCCAGGGTCCTGGGATCGAGCCCTACATTGGGTTCCCTGCTCAGTGGGAAGCCTGCTTCTCCCTCTGCCTCTGCCTGCACCTCCCCCTGCTCCTGCTCTCTCTGTCAAATAAATTAATAAGAATCTTTTTTAAAAGATTTTATTTATATGTCAGAGAGAGAGAGAGAGAGAGAGAACACAAGCAGTGGGGGTGGCAGGCAGAGGGAGATGCAGACACCCTACAGAGCAAGGAGCCTGATGTGGGACTCAATCCCAGGACTCTGGGATCATGACCAGAGCCGAAGGCAGACGCTTAATGACTGAGCCACCCAGGTGTCCCAATTAATAAAAGATCTTTAAAAAAATGTAATGATTTATAAAATGAGCTGCTCAAAAAAATTCAGCACTTAATCCACAACAAACATTTTTCTTGAGGTAAACCTGAATACCTTCATTTAAAAAAAAAAGACCTTAGGTATTTTAAACCATACTGCTTGTCCCTAAAATTCAGAGAGCCTTTAGGAACATACCATTTCTGGGATGGCAATTCTCACAATTAATGTATGTGGGCAAATGATCCCACAGAAAGGTCCCCAGCACAATAGTTGTTGATATATCTGTTTTAAGTTTTAAGTACATTTTAAAGTAAAAAGGAGAAATCATCTGAATATTCAGCTCTGTGTAGTTAAATGGGACTTACATTTAAAATTTTGTTTTAAAAAACACTGCACCTGAAAAGACTCAAAGGAAACTTAACTGCATATTATTAAATGAAAGAAGCCAATCTGAAAAGGCTACATGCTTTATGATTTCAACTATACGACATTCTGGAAAAGGAAAAATAATGGAGACAAAAGGACCAGTGGTTGCCAGGGAAAAGGGAGGCAGGAGGGTGAATAGGTGGAGCACAGAGTATTTTTAGGACAGTGAAACCACTCTGTATGACATTGTAATGGTAGACATATGTAATTATAAATTTGGCCAAAACTATAGGATAAACAACCCCATAATGTGAACTATGGGCTTTAGGTGAGAATGACGTGTCAATGTGGGTTCATCTGTTATAACAAATGTATCATTGGAGTGCAGGCTATCCATCCATAAGGAACAGATTGTGTGTGTGTGTGTGTGTGTGTGTGTGTGTGTGTGTGTGTGTGTGTGTAGACAGGTAATATATACATATATAGGAACTCTCTGGATTGCCTGTTCAGTTTTGCTATGAACCTAAAACTCCTCTAAAAAACAAAGTCAATTAATTAAAAAAGATATGTTAGCTACTCTTTAAAGTTGGGTAAGCAAAGGCACAGGGAGGTCAGAGAGAGACCAGGGAGCCAGAGAGGTGATGAAGCTGGAAAGCTGGATTAGGGTTAGACTGAGAAAAATCTGACGGCAGCAAGGATTTGTTTTTTTGTAAAAAACAGGCAGGGGCATAATTAGAATGGTGCTGAAGAAGATGGCTCTGGCAGCAGATTGTAAAATGGATTGGCCAAGGAGGAAGGGAGGCATGAAGTCTGACGAAGGACACAAAAACAGCAGCTCCCATCTATTGAGAGCTCACTATGTGCCAAGCACTGTAGTAAATGTTTTATGTACATCATCCTACTTAATCTTCACAATCAATCTGGGGCGGGTGCTATCATTATCCTCATTTCACCGCAAGGAAAATGGAGAAGTGGAAGGTTGGAGAGATTACATAAGAGCTAAGAGCCAGGTTCTTGATCGTGTGACCTCTGCAACTGCACATTCCTTGGTTTAACCACCTGCTGTTGCTACCTTTTAATTCTTTTTTTTAAGATTTTATTTATTTATATGACAGAGAGAGAGGTCATAAGCAAGGGGAGCGAAAGAGGGAGAAGCAAGCTTCCTGCTGAGCAGGGAGCACGATGAGGGACTCGATCCCAGGACCCTGGGATCATGACCTGAGCTGAAGGCAGATGCTCAACTGACTGAGCCACCCAGGCGCCCCTATAATTCTTTTTTTTAAACAAGGGGACCTCATTTTCATTTTGCACTGGACATTGCAAATTATGCAGCTAGTGCTGGTTAAATATTTTGTCTGTGGCCACACAGGCAATAGATGTAGGATATAGGATTTGAGAGCTTTTGTCTGTGACTGTGCTAGTCTACACTAGCTTATGATCCAAGAACAAATAGAGTATGAAGGAGAGGGAACAGACATGAAAGAGATCTCGTTAGCACTGACAAGGTTTAGAAGGTGGGTTTTTTTTTTTCAAATGAAAATAAGTTTGTTGTGAGAATGTTTTTAGGATTTCACAAGATCTCTTGAGCTAACCAGAAGTTTCCTATTGAGAAACACTGTAACATCATTGAAGGCATTGCCCTTGACTGGCCCTGGAGGCTAAGGAGCTCTGAGCTTTACATCAGGTTGATTGTGACACCTGGTGACAACAATATGTTATTGCAAGGATTTTACTGTTTCAAGAATCAGACTGTGCCTTTTTTTTTTTTTACTTTCCCTTAAGTTATGCACTTCCCAGACTATTTTTCCTTCTGTACTCGTTGAAAACTCAAAGTTAAAAAACTGCTTGATTTATTTGTCCCAGTTATTAATAAGAACTTTTTATACAAATTGTTTCATATGGGGGGGGCGCTTGGGTGGCACAGTCAACTGGGCCATCGACTCTTGGTTTTGGCTCAGGTTGTGATCTCAGAGTCTTGAGATGGAACACCATGTGGGGTTCCACGCTCCACACAGAGTCTGCTTGGAGTTTCTCTCTCCCTCTCTCTCTGCCCCTCCGGCTGCTCCCTCTCTCAAATAAATAAATAAATCTTTAAAAAAATGTTTCATATGGGAAGAGACAAGTAATCTAACTCAGAGATTTTTTAAGGATAATACTAGTTTATGGGATGAAAAATTAGAGCACTAATATGTAAGAATTATGAATGTACACATATATTCTCCAAAGATTATTTGGCATATTGCTTTAATTCACTCTTGCAGACTCCATCTATATAGACAAGTAGGTAGAGTGTTTTGAATAATCAGAATCATATAGTCTTATAACACAGTATTTTCAATAGAAACCTACATTTTATCTGTTGTGGTGATAGAATTATATATAGTACTTATAGTTGACATGGTACTCATAAGAAAACTGTCCCAAATTGTGATCTTAAAATACATATTCATGCAGGTATTTAAATGTGGGGGTTCCTTTGATGTTGCTTAAGAGTAATTTTCATTTTACCAAGCATATAACAATGTAGGCTTAAGAAATAGTTGAATGAATGGAGACTTAACACAGTGCATGAAAGGCTATCATTAAAGTTATAAGCGTCTATCTATCCAGCTCCTGGATAGATTTTAGAAAGCCAATTAAGTAGATACAAATGGAATTCCTATGATTGTTGATCACTGGAAGTCTTGAAATAATATTTGGATCCCCCAAATATTCTCCCACTGCATGAGAGGAAAAAAAGCATATACAGATATATATAGGTAATATATATATATATATATATCAAAAATAAAACCCCGTTTCTGACATTCACTATGCTATCAAACCATGTGGTATGGAGATATATATATATATACCTCCCAACTTTCAAGCAATTATCAGATTCCAGAAATCCAAATTGCTTTGTGAAAACTGTTACCATTAATTTTTTTTAAGTTTTAAAAACATTTTAAGGGACAAAGAGAATATATCTGCCACTCTTGTTAACTGACCAAGACTAATTTGATCATGTATAACTCTTAGGTTTTTTCCATAGATAACCATAGCCACTAAAGAAACTGAGATGGATAAGGATTAATTACTTTCCCATAATCCGGATGTGAGATTATAATGGAAGCCAGTCTTAGACCAAATTTCTATGTACATGCAGACATTTATTAAACAAAACAGTTCATATAATCTTCTCTACAAGATTGATGATACCCCAACTCTCTGCCCTTTGAAGATGCTCTCATATCCCCTTGCAAGAAATGTTCTCTTAAGGCAGATATGATACACTATTCCAGAGGCTGAATTCTAGAACTTTTATAGAAGACATAAGAAAAGTTAGGGATCAAGCTGCAGGCTTCATGGATTTCTACACTCTGTTCATGCAAGACTGGCAAGAATCTCTAAAATATTTTAGTCAGTCTACCTATTTTAAGTACTGCTAATTTCATAAATGAGATCCCATTTCTAAATTTCTGACACTTATCATACTTTTGAGCAAGTCAAAAATAAAAACCCATCTCTGAATTTCACTATGCTATCAAACCATGTGGTGTGGATCAACACAGTGCTAACAGACATCCTTGTGATAGCTGCTTCTGGAGTATGGTCTTTCTGATATTGATACCTGACCACCTCTGGAGCATGGAACTCTCAGTTTGGGCAATTAGAATTGAAGCTTAACTTAGCACATACATACTGTTATGGTGTGTATGCCAAAGTAGGTGAGAGTACATTCCAGCATCATCCCAGTCATCCAGTTCCAGCCCCTGGAACTGGTTTGTAGGCTTTCACATGTAAGAATTCATTCCTGCTTTCTAGGAGTTTTCATTCTAGCATCCTTTGAGAGGAGTCATTTGAGTAAGGATAGAAAAACAGAAGAACAGAAATATGGCTGTGTTCTGGGGATACACTAGAGAGCATGCAGCAACGATGTGTTCCCCACACAGATAGGCAAACAGGCCCGAGATAGGATGCGGTAGTGGTAGAGACCCTTACTGTTTACCTTGATCACTTTCAACTTTCATTGCTGTTAATTTTGAAATCGGTAAAGTAATAACAGAAATCACTGCTCTCTGCTTAAACTCCAAGCTATGAGGAAGAATTTAGTTCCTAAGGAGAGAGTGATAGGAATCATGGAAGAAAACTCATGTTCAGCTTAGTTTATTTCAACACACATTTACTGAATGCCCAGCATTGCGCTGGCACTGAGGGTTCAAAAAAAGACTGAGGAAACTATGAGGAGCACCTAACACAAATTGGGTGGATCTGGGAAAACTTTCTAACACCTGAACTAAATCTTGGGTGATGAGTGGCGTATGCCAAATGGGGTAGAAGGGACATGGGGGATAATGTTTAGGGAAGAAGTGTCTGGTGAAGGGTAGCGTTTCAGGCAGCAGGAGAGGGATCAAAAGCACAGAGGCCTGACATAGCCTGGGTGCACAGAACTGCAAAGTGTTTGACGCTATTAGAGTTTGAAGTGCAAAACAAGGAGAACTGGGAAAGGAGGGAAGGAACCAATTGATCACACAAAGAAACTGGCAATTTGCCCAGAAGGAATCACCAAAAGGTTCTAAGTATCAGAGTGACATGGTTAGAGTGCATGCATAAGGTAGTGCTCCCTTATCCATGGTTTCACTTTTTGCAGTTTCAGTTACTAGCGGTCAGTTGAGGTCTGGAAGCAGATGATTCTCCTTCCAATATATTGTCAGAAGGTCAACATATCCTAATATTACAGCGCATCGCCTGTGTCATTCACCTCATTTCATCGCATCATGTGGGCATTCTATCATTTCACATCCTTACCAGATGGGTGAGTGCACTACAATATTTTGAGAGAGACCACATTCACAAAACTTTTATTATAGTATATTGTTATAATTGTTCTATTTTCTTATTAGTTATTGTTATTAATCTCTCACTGTGCCTAATTTGTAAAGGAAACTTTATCATAGGTATGTATGTGTAGGAAAAAATATAGCGCATATATGGGTTTGGTACTATCTGTGGTTCCAGGCATCCACAGTGGGGAGTCTTGAAATGTATCCTCTGTGGATAAGTGGGGGTGACTATAATCCACTCTGGTTGAAATCAAGGTCAAATATAGATGGAGCAAGGCTGGAGTCAGGGAGACCAGTTGGAGGCTATCCTAATAATTTAAGTAAAGAGTGATGACGGATTTTAATAGGATGAGAGCACACTTGAGTATGTCCATCGACTGAAGAAAGAAACCAGAAGTGAGGGCATTTGGGGAGACAGGTTACATGGTTGGAGCACAGTCAGGGCTGAAGTGGAAGAATTATATTTGGCGTAACTAATTCATCCTCTGAAACTAGCAGGTTGGAGACAGAAGTCAGTAGACGGGACCTTTGGGTCAGGAAGTAATGTCATGGTAGAGTTCACGGGGATAGTAGAGACACCTTAAGAGTTTAGGAAAGCAAAGTTAAGTAAATTTAGAGCAAAGAAAGTTGTGATCCCACAGCTTTGAGTCTTACAACTTGTGAGGCATGCAAAAATAAAAACCAGGTTTTACAAGTGCAGACTATTAATGATGAGAAGAAAAGAAAGCATGTTATTATCAGAGACTTGTCTGGAGTCTCTCCTTTGAATCCAGAATTTTAGAGGACTATATATGCAAGTTCACATAATTCAAATGGCTGCCTGAGAGTAACCTGGAATGAGTTGAGGCTTGGGGGAAATGGTAAGGTCAAAAAGACCTCTTTAAAAGTTATCCTCATAGAACAAAAATTTGAAAGATATAGGGCCACTGAGAGATAAGACATAATCTTGACAAATGGAAATGACAGAGAACGAATATAGAACCCCTCTTATTTCCAAATTTTTGCTCAAGGAGCATAATCATGAGATGAGAAAGAGTACAACTATTTAATAGGGACACTGATAACTGGACCATATCCAGAGGAGAGGTATGTCATGTGAAGAATGGTTGAAAGAACTGACAGTCGTTAGCCCCAAGTGAGTTATGGAGCATGAGAGCTATTTTTTCATATCTGAAGTGCCGTCTATTAGAATAGGGGTTAGATATTTCTATTGTACATCATAGTCACAAGGTTGGGAAAGGACAAGGGGAGAAGGAAAGAAAATAGGGTCAATTCTTAAAAGTTACAGGAAGCTGGATTTTAGCTCAATGTAATAACTTTCTTCCTATTAGGTTCTCCATAGTTTTCCCCCGACATTTTATTATTATTATTTTATTTTTCAAACATATAGCAAAGTTGAAAGAATCTTATAGTGAATGCCTGTATACTACCGCCTAGATTCTATTAACATTTTATGCATTATCACATATTTATCTATCTACCCATTCCTCTATCCACCCATAAAAGCATCTAACATTTTGGATGTATTTCCAAGTAAATTCCATATAGTTTTGGCTACCATGGGGAAGGTAGGTGTTCTGTGAAAGGCAGGTATAGGCAAATGACCTCCAAAGGCTGAAGGAGTCATAAGCCCAAAGAAAAAGGCCATAAGTCCAGCTTGATGAGAAATGATTTATTAAGGGGACTTACTGGCAGAAGTGTGTCTTGGGTGGCTGCAAGACCCCACCTCTTGTAAGACCTGCTTTTATAACCCTAGAGGCTGAGGAGTATAGTATGGTTAAACAGAAAGAAAGAATGTATGTGTGGAGGATGTGCTCAAGAAGGCTTCAAGTCACAGAGTGGTCATCATGGCCAATTCGTCCAAGAGGATGTTAGTCTGGTTCCTACAGTGGGGCATCTTAATTCCAAGAGCTTTTTTACAGAGGCTAATGGCCGACTATTGGGGATACTGAGTAGGTGGAGTGGACCAGACTATGGCTTTCAAACTTTTTGGACTGCTATTCATACCAAGAAATATATTTCACATTCCTATCCACATGCATTCTGAAGTAGAAATTTCAGGAAACAATATTTATCCTTAACATGTGAAGGATGCCAATATTTTTTACTTTATTTCGTTTAAAAAAATGACAGTCACGATCCACTAACTTGATTTGATAAGCCACCAATGGGTTGTGACTCATCATTTGAAAATCATTGGACTAGTCGATCTCCAAGAAGATTCGTCTTTTTAAGAGAATCCTGTAGCTACTACTAGGATTTATCTAAATTTTCCAATGATCAGGAACCTATTTTGAGTCTCCGCACAGTATTTACCTAGCACGTATGGAATTATGTTGTATGTCATGCATAATTAAGAGAAAGATGTTAAATGTCCAGGTAAGACTTATGGATAGATCAAATTCAAACACTCTTCAGGAGTAAGTTTTTTAATTGCTCTTATTTTCACAAACATAAAGGTATGTATGCCCTATTGGTTGAATGAGAGGGCTTCACTACTCATGTGTAGTCTTCTTCTGTTAAATACGGCTATTAATCCCTGCTGTGGGTCTGACAAAGTTGAGAAGATCAAATGAGAAAAGAAAACACTTTGAAAACCAATATTTTATTATTATGATTCTGTGAAGCCAGGTAAGAGAGGCTGCGGTCAAGCTCTATGGGGCAGCGTCTCAGTATTTTTAAAAACTCTCTACTCTGACAGAGCTTACATTAGCCTTCCCGGACACCAACGACAATGCCAAAGGCGCGAGACTCCCCTAAAAGGGTATTAGCTGTAAACTTGCCAGGGGTTTGACCACCTAGTCATGCGCTCCGCTCTGTCTGCGCATGCTCCAGCGCGGCTCGGGCCTCCTCGCGGGGTTGGACGGAAAGCGGAGGGTGGAGTGCGGGCCACGTGGGTTCCCGTGACGTCATCTCCGAGCGCCGAGGGTGACTGGACTTGCTGTGGGCTTCCAAGGCCCCGCGGCGCTGCGGGTTGTATTGGCAGGATACCGGAGGGCGGAAGTGCAGCAGGGCTCGGCTCCGACCTCCGCGCCGCTGCCTTCTGCGGCTGCGCGGGCTCTCGGGACTCCGGGCTCGCGCGTCTCTGCGGGACAAGCACCCTGCGCCTCCGCCCTGCTAGAGCCCGGGATCCGAGTGTCTTCACCGGTGCGGGAAGCCGGAGAAGGAGCTGGCGTTTCTGGTAGGGTGTGTGCGACTGTGTATGTGTATGTGTATCTCCGTCTCCCCGTTTTCCTAGTGTGGGGAAATGCCTGGAGGAGAAGAGTTGGGGAGGTGCCAGGTAGGTGTGGTAAGAGGGAGGGGCGAGTGGCCGGCTAGAGGAGCGCTCCCCCGGGCGGCGGTGGCGGGTGAAGGTGGTTCCTCCAGGGGAGGTGGAGTTGGCCAGACGCCGCCGCCGAGGACCTTGGGCAGGCCGGAGGGTGTATGTAGCCTGTGTGATCTCTCTCCGGGAATATGTCAATTCCGTACTAAAGTAGGAAGCCTAGCGTCTTATCGCAGGCTCTAGAGTTTAGTTCAAGACGTGCATTTTTCGTGGAACAGTTATTTAAATTGTAATTATTTCACAGGCAGTTCGATTCTGTCCGAATTTAGTGGGTGTTTCCTCCAATTTCTTTTCTCTACGGCATTCATTCTCATTTTAACAATAATATTTAGTGCTAACGAAGTCATTTTCTGTTGGCAAAGAAGTTTCACATCCTTTATACTTTGGATTATTTTCAAATCATACCTGAAACTGGAGGAACGTAGGGAAATTGGATTTGTTCTAGATTTTCCTCAGGGGTGGTGAGGCACAGCATGTCTTCAGCAACAATCAGAACTCAAGAGACTATCAGACATCTCTGAACTTCCAAGGCCTTCCAGAATCCACGTGATAAATCTCAAAGTCTTTTGAGCCTTGGTACTTGCATTTGAACTTGATTGTTTGTGATTTCCATACATGGATTTGTTGGTTAAATTTTAAATTTGAAAGTTAAAGATATTGGGCTGAGGGTAGTAGTTGAGGGGAATTTTAGAGTTTTATGCTAGATTTGAGTTTGTGCTCTGATCTTCAGAGATATGCTGGTTAAAACTGGGGGAAATAAGCAGAATGGTACCATATGACTATGACTATTTAGAATAATGTACATACTCAAGTGTAGGTTTGCTTTATTTAACAAATATTGAGTGCCTATTATGTGCCAGGCATTGAACAAAAAGTAAATATAAAAATAGTGAACAAAACAGTAAAAATTCTTGCCATCATGTAGTTCGCTTTGAGGGTGGGAGGGGAAGACATTAATATAAAAATTAATTTAAGGAGCACCTGGGTGGCTCAGGTCATGATCCCAGGGTCCTGGAATCGAGCCCTGCCTCGGGCTCCCTGCTCAGTGGGAAGCCTGCTTCTCCCTCTCTCACTCCCCCTGCTTGTGTTCCCTCTCTCGCTGTGTCTCTCTCTGTCAAATGAATAAATAAGATCTTTTTAAAAAAAAAGATTTAAAAAATTAATTTAAAAATATGTCAGGTAGTGAAAGGTGCTAGAGAGAAAGAATAAAGTCGTGAAGGGTAACAAGGAATGTCAGTGGCCTGCATAGGAAATTGCAGTGGTGGCTTTAGAAAAGATGATATTTGAGTAGAGACCTAAAAGTGATAAAGAAGGATTTCATGTGGATGTAGTGGAATGAGCCATTAGACCTACCACAAAGTCCCTGAGACAGGAGCGTACCAGCTAGTTTGGCTGGAGCTGAGTGAGCAAAAAGGAGGAGAAGTAGATAATCAGGTCAGAATGCGGCGGGTCATATACAGCCTTATAGGACTTTGTAAGGACTTTAGTTTTTACTTTGAACGAGATGGTAGGGTTTGAGTAAAGGAGTAAACTGATCTGACTGGTGTTTAGAAGGATCTTTCTGATTGCTATGTTTGTCTCTAGCAAGGGCAGAAATAATGAGACCCCTTAGTAGGCCATTTATCCAGGTTAAAGGTCAAGGTGACGTGGATCAGTGTGATAATAGTGATGATGGTGAGAAATGGCCAGATTCTGGACTTGTGTCTAAGCTAAAGCAGTAGGTATGAAGGGTCAAGGATGACTCCAAGATTTATGGCTTAGCAACTAGAGAACAGTTACCACTTTATGATTTGGGGAAGACCACAGAATAATAGGGAGATGAGGGAGGAAGGTCTGAAATCATTTTCTGTTTGCACATGCTGAATTTTCAAATGAAATGTCAATATTGCATAGTATCTATGAAATTGGAGCTAAGAAGAGAAGTTTGGGCTGAAGATATAAATGTGGGAATTGTTAATGTGTAAATAATATTTAAAAGCCGTGAGAGATCTCCAAAGGTGTGGTTCAAGGACTGAGTCCTGGTGCACTTCAAGATTGGCAGGAGGTTGGAGAGATTGAGGAGCTATTCCTCCAGGATGGGGGTTGGGCTGTTCATTAAACCCCCTGTTGATAACCACTCATCCTTAGTAACAGGATAGAAGGAAATAGAACGCTAGTTCATTAGCTGTGAGAGAGTGAGGAAGGAGATGCGAAAATTAGAGGAGAGAGGAGACACGAAATGATGATCTAGGACAGTGGGAGAATAAATGGACTCCGGAAATGTAGGAACGTTGGCCAGTACTCAGGGCCTACTTTTGAGGTTAGTGTTCATGAATTTAAAAGGAGACCAGCCAGCATAGATTATTTTTAAATGTTTTCAAATTTACTCCCAGTAGTTATTTGATATTTTAAGTAATTTCTAGGTAGTTGGGGATTTTGTCAGCAGAATAGCTTCAAGTAATAGGTTAGCCTTTCTTGGTTTGTAGTGTGAAAGAGACTAGTAATTGTGCATTATATTTTTATTATACTTCCTGTGCTGTTTGCTAATTGTTATTGGCTGGGAACTTGCGTTGTTCCAGGCCTTGAATTAGTTGAAGAGAATGCAGCAGTCAGGAAATAGCCCTGTCTTCCACGAGCTTACTTCTAGTAGACTGCATCATGGGTTGTGATGTCTGTGCTTGAAAAATATTGCCTTCTAATTGGACTCATGGTGATGAAAGTGTAGTGTATCTATGAGAGGGGAAAATATTCTTGCAAAATAATGAAATTTGCTGAATTTAAAGTGTGATTATACTGATTTGGAGAAGAGTTTAGGCAGAAAAGTTTCTTAAGTAGCTAGTATAATTTTTCAGTATATATATTTTATACATTTTTCCAATTGTTTAACAAAAATTACAGAGCCTGCTAAGTGCTAATTATGCTAATACTGAGGATACAAAGTAAATACGATTCTGCTTCGGCTGTCAGTGAACTCAGTTCATTGTGGGGATGGGCAAGAGACAGATAAGATAAACATAACTGCAATACATGGTTATAACATGCAATATTATAGAAGTAATTAGATTGGAGATTGCTTAGTGGAAAGCTTCCCAAGAAGCTGATGTTAAGCTGACTCTTAAAAGAGGATTAAGAATTGGCCAAAAATAAGAGGACAAGGGTGTTTAAGGAGACAGGTCATGGAGGCGTGAGGAAATCATGTATTAAATACATATATCATTTATTGAGTGGTCACCAGGTGCCAAACACCCAACAGCCTTGTGAAATTAGAATTATCTTCAGTTCACAAATACAAGGTTCAAAGATGTCAGGATACTAGGACACAGCTCACAGGTGGAAGTCTGGGTTTAAACCCATGTCAGTCTGATTTCAAAACCCCTTAACCTTCTGTCTGTATTGCCTGCTGTCGGCATTTAAATCTTCCCTGTTCTTGTTCTTTATCCCTCAGCCAGTTTTCTATTAACTTCTGTTCATTCTTCCTTGGAAAGACCTCATATCTGTCTCTCATCTATCCACTGCTACCAGTCTAGGTCAGGCACTCATTATTATATGCCTTAGTGTTGAAATTGCTTCCTGGCTACCCTCTCTCTGACTTGGGATCTCCTTTTGTGCACTGCTACTAGGTAGTTTTAATCTCACTGTTATAAAACCTTACAGGCTTTGTAGGCTTGTTGGATGAAATTGAGAACGCACAGTCTTCTGTTTGGTATGCTTCATGATCTAGTCTCACTTTACATTTACAGATTTGACAGTAAAGAAATAATAATTGCTTTTATTTCTCAGCACTTACTACATGTCCAGTACCATGTCAAATATTCTATAGATTTTTTTTTTTGCCAGAACAGCCTGATGAATTTCATAGGTAAGGACATTGTAGTGAAGTGACTTGGCCGGGATCCCAGGTGATATTAAAACATGTCACAATATCAGCTCTTTCATTATCTGCTACTCTTCCCAACTCAGTTTCCTAAAAAATTGACACGCACATTGCTCCTGCACACTTTCTGCCTTTCTTGATGCTATTTTGCCCTGCTTGGAATATTTGTTGTCTTTATTCCATATTTTACCTAGTGAATATTCTACCCATTCTGCATATACTCATTCTTTTATATTCTACACATTCTTCAAGTTCCATATCTTTTAAATTCCCCTCTGAACACTATAGGGGATAGTAATATTTTTCTTCTTCCTTTCCACCCTCCTCCCTTATGAAAGCTTTCATAAAATAGCATTTAATTATAACCATGGACATTTTGGAGTTGGAAGGGATGCTGGCAACCGTATGACATAAATGAAAAAATACGAGATCTGAAATCAGAGATAAAAAAATCTTTACTGTAAGTTTATAAGTGTTGTAAAAGTAGAAGTGCAGTGAGAAAAGAAAGGTTTCACCTGAGGTATGCATAAAAGAAAGGCTATCTTGAGCTGGGTCCTAAAGGATGTTTTAAGTCAGAAGACAAGGTAGGGAAGGCTGCTTTACGGTAAGGAACCACCAGCATGAGCAAAGCCATGGAAAAGATATGAAAGTTTATGGTATGTTTAGTAGGTCGGGAGATAATATCTTCTGGACAATGCCTGAGGTTTTTAAAAAGTTGTTATTGTCACTACCATCATCATCTTGAATATCCTCAGCCTCTGCCACACAGCTGGGCATAGCAAATGATCAAATATTGATTGACTTTATATTGAGTGTTAATAGCAGTGTTCAGTTTTTTTTTTTTTAAAGATTTATTTATGAGAGAGAGAGAGAGCATGAGTGGGAAGGGCAGCGGGAGAGGGAGGGAGAATATCAAGCAGACTCTGCCCTGAGTGAGGAGCTGGATGTGGCACTCAGTCTTAGGACCCTGAGATCAGGATTGAGCCAAAACCAAGAGTCGGATGCCCAACTGACTGTGCCGCCCAGACGTCTCCCAGTGTTCAATTTTGAGACATGCTTATTGGTTCTGTAAATTATAGTAGACACTTTATAATACTATATTATAGGCATTGCCCTAAGTGCTTTACATGTATTAATTTTATCTATTTTATGGGGTAGTGCTGTTATTCACATTTTACAGATGAGAAAACTAAGATATGAGAAGTTAATTGACTTACTTGAGGTCACAGAGTGATAAAACTAGGTTTTGAATCCAGGCAATCTGGCTCCATATTCTGTATTTTGAACCCCCACATTGTAGTGCCTCTCAGGAGTTAAATTTTGTTTTTCTGCTTCTGTTTTAAAAAAGATAATTTAATACATCTTTTAGTTTTATCCATGTATCAGTTTTTTGGCACATTTTTGAGTTAAGTGCATTTGCATGCTTTCTTACATAATTCATTATATGTGAATATTTATTAATATTGAAAAACTAACATTTTATGATGCTATAAATTTGGGTCTGTGTATTTTGACTCAATTAGTAGCCTTGTTTGAAGTTTTCATAAATCTGTTTAGGAATTTCTGCTGTTTTGTAAAATTTGTATTGACTACCACATGACGCCTTCAGCTGCCTTGGTTCAGTCAGATCTTCCCTGTAAGGAATGTATACATAAGAAACAGTGGTATATGGGTAATAAGGTACTGATTTATCTTTCACCGGTTTTGTACCTAAAATCCTACCTTCGAACTTCAGTAAAGTCTTAAGTTCCAGCCCAGTTTACCAAAGTTCTGCAGTGGGATTTTAGGTATAAAACCAGTAAAAGATAAGTCCATACTTCTATCACTGTTGGGGAGAGACTCCCAGAAACAAAGAGAAAAGGAAGACATTGGACACTTCTTACTGTTTCTGACACGTGAAAGGAAGAAGCAGAAGAAAATGCCATGGAAAGAAATAGCATGGGAGTCAGGTATTGTCATCTGGCAGAGTAGAGGGGAGAGAATGGAGCCATACCCAAATCCGTGATATTTTTATTTATGGTAACCCCTGCTTGTTAATAAACAAGGCTCAATTAGTGTCCTGGACTCTGACAAATCGGATGATTATTCCTTCTTGAGAGGACAGTGGTTGGAGAGAAGGAAAGAACTTGTAGAAATGGACTTTATTTAAAAATGTGGCCATACCCACTTTAATTTTTAATTTTCTTTTGAATTATATTGTCTACCTATTTTTTTCTGAGGCAGAAAAATTATCCAGTGTGACAATATTGATAGTGACTTTCAACTTTAACATTGTATTTCAATGTTCTTAAAATCTCTTAGGAAAGGAGCTCTTTGCCTCAAGTTTTTTTTCTTTGTGAGCGACAGAGGAATCTTAGTTGTAGCTAATGGTTAATTGGGTGTATTATAATTACAGAAACCACTGCTTACCACCTCTGTATTGGATTCAACTTTAGGTTTACTTATTTGCCATAACTTAGATTTCATTATTTCCTGTCATCAGTAAATTTATTCATAAAGAACAAAGTATTAATGTAATCTGTAAGTAGTGAGGTCTTTTCTATTTTCAGTGAGTTAATTTTGTGTGATATGTAAACTTGGGAATTCACTGCAGAGAAACTCAGTGTGTTGTTTGAATTTGAAGTGTATCAGGGTGGAATTATATGAAGTGTGACTGTATCATTTGCTTAAAATGGTGACTTTTATGGATATGCTTTAATAAAAATTAAAACACTGTAATATGCTGTAAAGAGCACTAGACTCAGTTCAGTAACTCAGTGACCAGATTTGTTATCCTGGTTTCACTGTTACTTTAGTGGTCTTGTAATGTTTATCCTGGTTTGACTGTTACTTAGTGCTCTTGTAGTGTTGGACAGATTTTTTCACCTCTTTCAGTTTATTTACCTGTAGATCCTATTGCATCCAGTTGACCTCCAAGGTGCATTTAAGTATAGTGATACAAATTCAGAACTCTATTTGTTTTTTTTTTTTAATCTTTGGCTAATTAATGGCAGTCCTGATGCACTTGGCATTGGTCAGTGGATGAGAAAAGAGAGAAAAGCTCTTTGAATAATTCAGTGTTAGTAATTGGTATTTGGCTAAACTGATATGGTTATTTAAAATGTTTCCATAGGATATGCTAGCCTATAAAGAAAAAATATATATACATAAAGAAATATATGAGTAGAAGGATATTGAATCTTAGTATCCAGGTACTGACAGTGTTTATTTCTGCATTTACTCATACTGTATATTGCATTATTACCTAGTTGTGGAATATTAGTGCTGGAAGACAATTGGATATTGCAGAGGCCAAAAGCCATATTCTTCTGTTATACCCAGAATATTTCAGTTTGCAGATTTAGTGCCAAATTTGTGGCATAGAGAATATTTTAAGTTCAGAGTAGAAGCATTTACTACTACTCATGGTGGCAGAGGATTGGGAGCTGGGTTTGCAGAGTGGGTAGGATTTGAACAGGTGAGAGATGAGCATATTAGTCACGGGGGATGGTAGGACAGAGAGCAAGGTATTTAAATTGCCAGTTTTGCTAGAGGGTTTATTAAAAGAAGTATAGTAAATAAGATTGGAAATATTGGTGGAATCAAACCATGGACAGGATGAAATTTAGAAATTTAGGATGGAAATAGGTCTATACAAAGTCTATACACCAGGGTGTGTGTGTGTGTGTGTGTGTGCATTTTTTTTTTCAAGCAAGAGCAAACTATCTAGATGGAGTAGGAGAGGTTGAATGTATTAGATAGGGCAGGTGTAATTGTGGGTATGATAGTTTGGAGTTGGCCTCTAAGGGACCATAAGGATATAGGAAGACTTCCCTTTAGATGAGCAATAGACTCTCCTGGGGCTTGAGAGAATGATACAAATATAGCTTCACTTTGGCTGTGGCGTATTAGTTGCATAAGTTAAGTTAGCACACGTAATTTTGAATTACTTACTTGTATGATCCTTTTAAATAAATAATAGCTCTGCATTTAGAATTTATTGTACTGATTTTTCATTCATTCTAAAGAATGCTAATCACACATTTTTTTGAAATGAATGATTGTTGTGGCATTCATTTTTCATATAATCTTTCTTTGTTTTAGAGCGTGTTCATTTATCCTTGCAAGGATCTGACTAATGCTCTTCATTTTATTTTCAGTTTGGCTTTGGGTGAAAAAAGAATTTAGCCTATATGCACTGCTTTAACCATTGGAAGAATGACAGATGACAAAGATGTGCTTCGAGATGTGTGGTTTGGACGAATTCCAACTTGTTTCACCCTGTATCAGGATGAAATAACTGAACGGGAGGCAGAACCATATTATGTAAGTATGTTGATGATGAAAAATGGAATATCTGACTTTGTCCGTTTTTGTAAATGAAGGTCTAAGAACCTGGAGGCTGTTACCCAACATTTTATATACAATTAATACTTGTTATTACAGAAAAAAATTAGAAAACACAGATCAGTAAAAGGAAAGAAATAAAAATTACCTCTAATTCTACCACCCAGAGGGAAAAAACTGTTGACATGTTGATTATGGGACTGTCTTGACTTTCTTTTTCTCATGAATACATACATATATAATATGTGATAATGGAATTATAAGTTATGTGCTATAGGAGCAATTTTGAAAATGATAGGCTCAGATTTGATTCTTCTGTAGGTAAGTGGTTCCAAGCAACTATTTACCAAATTGTTTTTATAGCTCAATGAACATAGGAATGTGTGTGTTTTCATATGTTCATAAACTGATATGTAGTATACAAAATATAACAAATTGCTGTATGTAAACTTGTAGGTTTGAATTAGTGTCATCTGTTTTAGAAAACAGTATCAAATATCTTCTGATTTTAGCCTGCTTTTTTTCCTTTTCTAAGTGCATATATAACCCAAACTTAAGCATCTGTCAGTCAGAAATAGTAGTATCCTGCCTTTTTACTGAATAGGTCCTAATAGACAAAGACATTCTCAGTTGTCATTATTTTAGTTTTGTCTCAGGTACACATAATATTGTTTACCTAGGTATATCTGGAGAAGTGGAAATTTATTTGTGGTGTTGGACTTTCTTGTTTCACTTTAATAAAGCTTGCCCTTTGCTTTCTCCCTTGTCTGTTTGAGGGGTAGCACTGCTCCTCAGCCTGCTCCAGCCATGAGAGGTCAGACTGGTGGAGGAAGCTACTTAAGGAGCCCCATACACTCACTTTTTGGGTACAGGAACAGTTTCATTTTACTCTGTGTATCCTTAGCATCTGGCATAGGTCATGCAAGTGGTAGACACTCAGTGCATGAAAGCCTCATACATTCATGTTGAGATTTTGTTTTAAATGGTCTCTTTGGGTTTTCTTACTGAAAATAATTTCAGAGAAATTGGACAGTCTTTTGTTACTAATACTCAGGTTATCATAACTGAATATATACTTTTGAGTCGTTTTAACTTTGGGAAATCTCAGCAGTTTTCTTTTCTGTCTTTAGAAAAATTTCCATAGTTAAAAACAAAATGTGGTCACAGTTTATTTTTAGAAGAATTTCACTTGGTAGATGTTTTTGTTTTTTGCTTCTTCTGTAATATGTGTTAGGATATCACTTATGTTTTGTTTCCAAACTAGTTTCTGTTATTTTAATTAAAACTTTTAACCTCTGGTGCCTTTCTGATCGTATCTAAACAAAGGAATGTATGTGTCTAGTTGGTCAAAGTGGCAGATATGAGAAATATGTAATTTAAGTCTGTTTACTTTTAAGTCAGAATATGATGTTTGACAGCTTCCTGCAGTTAATCCAAGTAAAGAGGCTTCTTTACTTCTTTTTTTCCTTCTTTATGTATGAATTTGTTAAATATAAAAAAATTGTTGTGAGAGTGGAGTGTAAGTTGTTTTCTAGCTGTCTCTAATTGAATTGAAAATGGCAGCAAGTATTGGGGATATCTATAGAACGAAGAAAGTTATTTTGTCTAATTGATAATTTTTTAAAAATAATATTTTTCCCTCATTTTTCACCCAAAAGAAACTCTTACAGTAATTATGATTATGTTTTTGGAAAAATATCAGGTGACAGGCATATAATAAATATTAAACAAAAACTACAGTTTAAAACCATGTGGCATCACCTAGATTTTGCTCTTTACATACATAAGTACATAAGTATAAGTTACTACATGCAGGAAGAAAATAAACAAAAACAGCAGTGGTTAGTCTTAGAATTATAGGTGAGAATGGTAGTGCCAATTTGGTTTTAGTTTACGTGTGTCTTGGTTGTAAATTACACTTGACTGTATTTTTAATTGCTTTAGTTTATAATATTAATATTGTAAAGATTCTGGATGAAATGAGGTAAAAATATCATAGCCTAGGCGCCAGTAAACCTCTTTTCCAGACATTCTCAAAGCTCAAGTGAGGTGATTAACAGGGTTATCACCATGGCCTGCAAAGTCCAGTCATGTTCAGGTGGATGTGTAGAAAGGATAGGTGAATGAAAATGTAGTTTGCTTTTTTTTTTTTAAAGATTTTATTTTTAAATAATCTCTACACCCAACGTGGGGCTTGAACTCATGACCCTGAGATCAAGAGTCACAAGCTCTACTGATTAAGCCAGCCAGGCGCCCCTGTAGTTTACTTTTTATAGCACTTATTCCTTATTTCTTAGAAACTAAATTTAAAAATATTTACTCATACCAAATTTATAAATTATTCAAAGAGTCTGTTTCCAATGGAAAAGAATATTAATGTTAAATATATTCCTGTTTATTTCTGCATTTGATTGCCTCCGCATAAATCTCCTTTCAGCCTACATCCCATATCTATGTCAGAGCATTATATCTTATTCTGCAGGGAATATTAGGAAGAAAAATTGTTAGAAACTAGGCAGTCTTTCAGTTTCTGTTGTTTTTCTTACATTCATTTAAACTGTTGCCTTTCATTTAGATTATCTAATGTAAAAACATACTAATTTACATTCATACTTTGTGACTTGTTACAAGAGGAAATCACTCAGTCACGCACATGATCATAAATCTGAGTGGACCCTAAACATTACACTGCAGTCCTTTTATGTTTCCTTAGTCAAGTGTCTCTGTTCTTCTTCTCTAAGAGTATTTCTTTGAGCCCTGACCTTATTTTTCATTCTTAACAGGTAACCTTACTTCCTGCTTTCTGTTTCCTTAACCTTCTGCCACCAAGTCTTCTAAACATATCTGCACTCACACATACTGACTTCTCTCTTGTTTTAATGGAAGAGGTGTCCTTCCTCCTTGGCAAGGCCCAACCTTCTCTCTGTGCTCTGGATCCCATCCACGGTTTTCCTCAGGAAGCTGGTGGTTTCTGATATTCTCCTACCTCCACCCCTGCCTTCTCTCTTTCTTTTACTTTCAGCTTCTGCCTACCAGCTCCTTTTTTGCAGCATTTATATTATTTTAAGCCTTCCTACCCTAAAACAATCATCTGTTGACCCCATCTCTTCTTCACCCTCTTGCTTTCCCTTCATGGCCAGACTTATAAAAAAGGTTGTCTCTGCTCGTTATCTCCTTCCCACTTCCCACTTACTTTACTGGAATCACAGTTACACACTACTGCCACAGAGCTGTTTTTGCTGAAGTCACCAATGACATCTTTTTTTTTTGTCAAACCTTGAGTCTGTTTTTGAATTTTCATTTGCTTGATCTCTCAGTGGTGTTTTGATGTTGTTGTTGGCTATTTTCTCCATTTTGTGGCAGTGTTCGCTCTTGCTCTGCAATGCCTCATAATTCTGGTTTTGCTTCTCCCTTTCTGGGGGGGGGGGGGGGTTTGGTCTCCTTTGCCAGATCTCTTTCCTTTTGCTTGTTCCTCAATGTTGGCATTCCTTGGGGCTTTGCCCCCCCCTTCTGGAGTTTTCCCCTGGAGTTATCATCCATTTTTATCTCTTTGTTGAGATAAAACTCTTTGTATTTATTTTGACAACTCCCAAGATTTTTCTCCTGAACCCCAGACCTATGTGTCTTCCTGCTGGATATCAAACTGAGTGTTTTGAAACTGGACACATCATTGTTACCTCCAGATAGACTGGTCATCTGCTGTAATCCCTTCCTGTTTTTGCAAGTAGACCCAGTTAATTAATGACTCTTACCAGTAATTAAGAAAGAACTCGTCCTTGTTGCTTCCTTCTCCCATATCCCAGGCATTCAGTCAGTAACTTAGTCCATCTGATTTTATATCTCAAATATCTTTGAAACTTACCCAGTTCTTCCATACCCATTGCTATAGCCTAGTTTAGACCACCATTTAAAAACTGATGGGATTTCATAGTACTAAGTAATTTCCCTGGTTTCATTCTTGCCCTCTTTCCATTTTCAGTTTGTGGTTGGAGTCATCTTTTCAAAACACATACCTGATCCTGTCACCTGCCTCCTTAAAACCTTTAGTAGCCTTTCATCATCTTTAGGATCCTTCGTGTAGTTTATAATGTTCTCCATGATCTGATCCCTTGCTTCTTCAGTACTATTCTGCCTCAACCCTCTTCATTCCTCTCATTTTCAACTTCTTATGGTTCCTCCTTGTGCCAGCCTTTGTTTTTGTATTCATTCCATGCCGTCTTGCAGTTTCCTCTGTCTGGAATGAGCAGCAGGATCTCCCATCCCTGCTCACAACCCGACATCCACAACACCTATGTTTGGTTCATTCCTCTTTACCTCCTGGCTGTTGCCTTACCATAGACTTCCTGTCCAGGCTTTCCCTACGCCCCTAGATGAGGTTAAATTCCTTTGCTACTTGCTCTTGTAACATTCTTTACTTTCTCCTTGTACTCATCACATTTGTAATTTTGTTTTTACTATCTTTCTAAGCCTGTTAGCTCTGTGAGAGCAAGAACTCTTATCTCATTCAGTGCTCTATCTTCATTGCCTGGTGTGATGCCTCACACATTGAAATGGAACAGAATTCTAGTATATTTTAATTCTATTTTTGTTCTAGGTGAAGAAATCCCTAATCTTAGAATTGAAAATAGTTGGAAAAATTAGGATTCGGTATAAACAAATATTACAGCTACCTTTTTCAGAACCATAAGTAATCTATACAGCTGTATAAAACATGTATTCCTTACAAGCTGTATAGAAAAAAATCGTGTGTGTGGTACTCACTGAATACTTGATAGTGCTAAATCAAGAATGAGAGAACAAAAGATTCCATGTAGCTGACAGGTTTCCCCAGAGGGGTTTAACCCTTTTCATATTAAAAGAACTTAACCTCAAAGACATTAATGGAAGTGAAATAAGCCAGACACAAAAGGACAAGTATTTCATGATTCCACTTGTGTGAGGTACCTAGAATAGTCCAAAGGCCTGTGGAGGAGAAGAATTGGAGGAGTTACTGATTAATTGGTACAGAATTTGAGCTTGGGATGATGAAAAATTCCAAAGATGGGTAGTGGTGATGGTTGTACAACAGTGTGAATGTATTTAATGTCAATGAAGTATACACTTAAAAATGGCAAATTTTATGCTAGATATATTTTACCATAATTAAAGAAAGTAAACCAGTGAGATACACCTAAGAAAATCAGTGAGTGGTACTATCTGGATATGGAAGACAGGATGAGGTCGTTTTACTCTTATTTTTTTTTCATTTTTACTTATTTATTAGATAAGTTTATCTATAATATAGTCATTCTCAAATCTTAGTGTTACTTCTTAATGCTACTATAGATATTTATCTTATTTACAAATTACTTCAACAGGCTAATTTAGAACAGAAGATTTCAAGTACATTTCAGTGTAGATTTTGTCCTTTTATTAATTATCATTTTTGGCTTTTGGTCACTTAATCTTTGGGATCTGTCATTCATTCAGACACTATTTTGAGCATTTGGAATGTAGCAGTGAACAAAACCAACAAAAATCCCCATCTTAATGGAGCTGACATTTTAATGTTCCTCATTCCTTATTGTGAAGAAGTTTTTATTTCGTGAAAATCATTTGTGGACTTTTCAGCAACTTTGAACCCTACACATGTAGTACAACACCCCAAAATCAGTCGCTGATACCCATGCTCGTCAGTCCTGCTGTGTCTGTCCTCTTTTTTTATTATCTCTATAGGTTAGTAGGTTAATACGCTCTATAGAATAGAATCCTATTTAATGCCCAACAGACATTTTAAGTTAAAAGTTCTGGACCTACTAGTATAGAATTTACTAGACTAATAGATTACAGTTGACTCAACACAGGTTTGAATTGTGTGGGTCCACTTATATGCTGATTTTTTTTTTTTTTACAGTTTAGTACTGAAAATGTATTTTCTTACGATTTTCTTTTTTTTTTTAAGATTTTATTTTTTTATTTGACAGAGAGAGACACAGCGAGAGAGGGAACACAAGCAAGGGGAGTGGGAGAGGGAGAAGCAGGCTTCCCACTGAGCATGGAGCCCAATGTGGGGCTCGATCCCAGGACCCTTGGATCATGGCCCGAGCCAAAGGCAGCCGCTTAACAACTGAGCCACCTAGGCGCCCCTCCTTACGATTTTCTTAATAACATATTCTTTATCTTACTTTATTGTAAGACTACAGTATAAAATACATATAACATACAAAATATCTGTTAATTGACTGTTTATGTTATTGGTAAGGCTTCTAGTCAACAGTAGACTGTTAGTAGTTAGGTTTTTGGGGAGTCAAAAGTTATACGTGAAGATTTTGAACTGTGTGGGGGTTAGCACCCCTAATTACCACGTTGTTCAAGGGTCAACTCTGTACTTATTTATTTTAAAAAAATGGTTGACTAATCATGCTGTTTTAATTTCTTAGAGGTGTCCATGTTACATGTATATTTGATTCTGTCATTTCTGATTTTAATGAATCATTTCTTTGCCATTTATTTAATAGAATATGATTTTGGCAAGTCATTTAAACTGCATGTAAACTAGAGGTGATAATATTGCCTGTGAATCAACTAGTGCTTTTTCTTATACACTGTATTAGTTTCCCTTTTCTCTTCTTCCCTAATCCACATTCTGCTTGTTTCTTTATAAAAGAGGAACTTACGTTGAATCCACATTGCTATTCAAAAGCTTGTTTCTAGTATTAGTAAGTATGTTCTGTTCTACACTGGAGCATGCCAGCTACCTCCCACCCCCTGTACCCTGTTGTCCCCAGGACCACCGTCATGTTCTCTTGCCTAGTTTGGGGCCTCTTACTTGATCTTCAGTTAGTTCCTTTATCCAGAATATTTCTCTTTGTATGTATTCCCCAGCCCCGTAATTCTACTTGATTTGCTGACCAAAAGACATAATAATTTTGAATAAACAGCCTGAAAATGATGCATAATTAGCCTCTCAAAAGCACCTCAGAGTAATAAAACAGTTTTACCAGCAAAAGACAGAAGCTTAGAAAAGCAAGAAATGGCTAGAGTATCTCCGGGAAAACATGAATTTTTGCCACTTTCCTCCTTTTATCCACTCATATGTGTTCTTTATAAAATTCTAACCAGTTTTCTTAAATGCTGTCTTATGTTTTCTTTCTGGATATCTTTGGTGGGGGAGAAACAATGATGACCTTCATAACTATGCCAGTTGAGGTTTTACCTAGCCCATCATTCCCTCCCCGACTTTTCTCTCCAAAGTCCAAGTAGGCCCAGGCTCCATAAAGACAGGATTGAGGGAGTTCCTGAACAGTGGCAGATCACCAATCTACCAGCATCATACCTTAAACTTGTGCCTTATTGCCCTTTAAAGATTTAAATGTGTGGCTCAATAGTCAGTCATCTTTAACTTCTTTCCTTCAATTTCTTGATTAGTAATAACCAGAATCTGTTCTGACTGATTTCCAAACCTTTCTCATTTTTCCATTCCTTCATGCCCATCCCTTCATGTAATATTTCCTTAACAGATTTCCAGTTTATAATCTTACGTTCTTTATATCTACCACTACTAGAATATTCCTCAAATACTGTTTCTCATTGTGCCATCCTTTTATTCGTTGTATTGTAGTGGGCCCCTATTGTTCATCAAATGAAAATTTCTGTTTGATCTTTAAAGTCTTTTCTGTTGCTGCAGTGAAGTATTTTTGTAAGTACTTTTTATGAATTTTTTTTACCTTTATTTTAGCCTCATATGGAAGGGGACAGATTATGTCTTTGTCTTGGTGTTCTTCATTGCGATTAAGTGAATACATAGTAGATTGTCAAAACATGATGGACCAATTGAGAAGTCCTGATTGATAAGATGTATCTTAGGACTGAGTCGATTATTTTCTCAGAACAGTTTAATTAATTCAGGTGAATTATACTGGTTTTTAAGTTGAACTTGATAGAAGTAATAAGTATCCTAAATAGCATGACATCTGATTACATTTGTATTTTTATTTGAAGAAAAGTATTACAGAAAGATTGTATGTAGATTGTGTTGTTTATTCTAGGTACTTATGCTATAAGCCCTACTTAAAGTAATGACCTCATAAGAAATTTAAAACGTCTTAACCTTTAGCCCTTTTTTGCTATAAAAAGCAGTTGACTTTGTGTGGAATACTCAAAATAATGCAAAGAACATGGCTGTTTTTCTTAAAATTCAGAGACCTATTTAGTATATATTTTTTTGAAAAAATAGTAAATAAATATGATTTTACAAATTTTCATTTCAGTTGCTTTTGCCAAGAGTAAGTTATTTGACGTTGGTAACTGACAAAGTGAAAAAGCACTTTCAGAAGGTTATGAGACAAGAAGACATTAGTGAGATATGGTTTGAATATGAAGGCACACCACTGAAATGGTGAGTGAATTTTTCTGCATTATTAAGCATTGAGTATATATGCTAGCTTTATGAAGGTATAGTGCCCTGAGGCAATTTTTAAAAAGTTATATAAAGAAATAAATCACTAGTCTAGCTCATATAATACAGTGAATTTTAAACTATTGTTTAAATATTTTATTGAAGATATTTCTGCCTTCTTTTGGATGTATGAGAGACTGGACAAATTTGTATATATTTTCAACAATAGATTTTTCAGTGGCATAATAATAGTGTATTTGGTTATGGGTTTTTTTTTCCAGACATATTTAAGACTCCCTAATGAATAAGTCACTCTGTGACACTATGCAATTTTGTTTCTATCTCCAAAATTTTTGTAACAGATCTTTATATACACATAATTACCTAAAATGGCATCTTTCAAACTGATTTCCACATTTAGTGCCATATGCACATATTTTATCTAGCCTTGGCTTAGTATTTAAAATATATTGATTTCCTTTTTATGTGAAAAATAATTTTGATATTATATCATTCTCAAGAAACATATTGAAAATAAATCCTAAATGTGGGCTTATCCATGTACAGATGATGTATTTTTGTATTTCCTCTGTTACTGAGAGTTTTGTAAATTGTGCTTCCAAAAATATTTAATGAAACTGGAGAAATTACAGAGAAGAATATAAAAAATGGTTCAAGGTATGCTGGAATGTAGGTGTCGAAATGCTGCTATGTGAATGTAGTTGAATGAAAAAGTCAAGACTTAAATATGAACAATATAAGTAGGTTAGAGGTGGGCTTGCTTTCTAAATCTGGAGTATTAAAATGAAGAGTTTTAAAAGAGGCTCATAAAAAAGGAAGCTAATAGGTGTTTAATAAGTGCAGCTGACTTGAATATAAGCATTACTTAGAAATAAGGAGTGAACTCTTGGAACTCACCTCATGTTGATGAATTCCCACAATTGAGTAGATTTTCATAACAGTTTAGAAATACACAAAGTGATATTTTGTATTGATTTTGGAAACAAGGGGACTTTGTATTGAGTTATAGGTCACATCTCCAACCTTTTGAGGCAGTTCTGGGAAAGGATGACAGAGTTCTTTATAGCATTCATTTTTAAATAAAAACAGTATTGACAAGCTTCATGATCACATATATCAGACTTATTATAACTCTTGAATAGTTCTAGACCTCAGGCAGCATAGATAAGTCAATGTTTTCTGTTTCTTTTTATTTCTCAGAAGAATGGGAGGTTTTGGAATGGGAAGGTGGCTTAAAAGAAGTATAAGAGGAGCAAGGATCAGGAGAGTAGAGGGAAAGGAAGGAGGGGGAGAGATTGTGGGTGAGTAGCAATAGGATATATCTATATTCTTGACAGTCTTGTCTGTGTTATAGTTGGATATTGAAATTGTATTGCTCTATGTGTATTATATACACATATTGTTAAGAATTCATGTGACTGACACTAGGCTTTTCCATTTTATCAGTGTAAAGTAGGGCTTCTTAAAGGACTTTATTGACATTTGACCTAGGTAATTCTTTGTTGTGGGAGGGTTACCCTGTACATAGTAGGACTTTTTTTTTTTTTTTAAAGATTTTATTTATTTGACAGAGAGAGAGAGCGAGAGCAGGAACACAAGCAGGGGCAGAGGGAGAGGGAGAAGCAGGCCTTCCGCCGAGCAGGGAGCCCGATGTGGGGCTCGATCCCAGGACCCTGGGATCATGACCTGAGCTGAAGGCAGACGCTTGACGACTGAGCCACCCAGACCTACATTGTAGGACTTTAAGCAGCAGCCTTGGCCTCTGCCTACTAGAGGTAGTAGCATTCCCTCTAGTCGTGCTTATAAAAAATGCTGCCAGATGTCCTGGGATGGAGGGGTACAAAACCACCCCCAATTGAGAAACTCTGGAAAAGATGGGAAACCTCAATTTAACTTTTATAAGTAAATGAGTGCTCAGTCCTCATTCTAAAGATGCTGTTTTAATCCATCCTGTATGGTGGGTTGTTTTGTATTTGACATGACTTGTATTCTGTAAGTTTGTATTATATATCAGTAAATAATGTTTGGACCTATTTCTCTCTGTTACCACAGAGTAATGATTTTGGCTTAAATATATCATGTTCTTACTTTGTCAGTATTATCTCTTCTGAGAATCTTTTATTGCAGAGCAAAAAATTAAAATTATTTTTCTTTTTAGAGCTCTTATGTGAAAGTAATTGTATTCACGTATCTTTGCTTTAGGTTTTGGGGTGTTAACTTTTTATGCGTGATGTCACTTTCATAGTTATGTCTTGCTATAAGCTCATTGTGTTTAATGGCTTTGATAAAACTTTTCCTTTGGTACAGTAGTCCCCCTTTATCTGTGGTTTTGCTTTTTGTAGTTTCATTTACCCTCAGTCAGCCACAGTCTGGAAGCAGGTGATCCTTCTCTGACATATTGTCAGAGGGTTGGCAGTAGTAGCCTAACACCGAGTCACAGTGCTTATGTCGTTCACCTCACTTCATCTCATCACATAGGCATTTTGTCATCTCACACTATCACAAGAAGGCACAAGAAGGGTGAGTGTAGTACAGTAAGATATTTTGAGAAAGAGAGACCACATTCACGTAACTTTTTTATCTTTTTGTTATAATTGTTCTATTATAAGTTATTGTTCTTAATCTCTTACTGTGCCTAATTTATAAATGAAACTTTATCATAGGTCTGTATGTATAGGAGACAGTGTAGTATATGTAGACTTTGGTACTATCTGTGGTTTCAGGCATCCTTAGGGCAGTCTTGGAACATATCCCCCTTATATAAGGGGGGACTAATTACCATATTGTTAGGTACTCCATACATTTGAGGAAGGAATAGCTTCCAGAGGCATGAATATAATCCAGGACCTCTGGGCTAAGTCTTAATCTTTCCTCTTTTTGCTTCCAACTATAGCAGTTTTCTCCTACGTTAAAGAAGTCCTCTTCCTGTGTTAAAGGAGTCATAGACTATCAGTAGCCATACGGCATTGAGCAGTGGACTTCATATGATAGGATAATCATTGTAGGGAAGCAGCTACCACTGAAGTTTTATAGGACTTGGACTTTCAAGACCATGCAGGTGTCTTAAAGAGTAGAGGAGCATTTATTTGAGTAGGGTGATAACATCTTTCTTATACTTGATTCTTTGGAGTTTTAAATAAATTCAAGTGAGAAAGGAAATCAAACACCAGTTTAGATAATTCATAAAAGAAGGTAGAAAGAGCATAAATTGATACTACTTCTTACTCTGTAACTCCTGCTGTTCGTATTTATTATTATAATTGTTTAAATATCTGCATGAGATACTTGAGCATGGGCTTTTGTACTTTAAGCAGTAGTACATAAGAGGTGCTAAGTAAATGTTCAGTGGGTGAATGAATCTAAATTAATTCCTTCTTTTATTGAGAAAATGAGGCCAAATTAAATAAAATAACTTGTTCAAATGAGTGAGTAGGACCAGATTTTGAGTCTCAGCTCAGGGCTCTTTCCACCATATCTGCTGATATTCTATTTGTTAGTTGTTGTTTTCTTCAATTCTGTAGGTTCTCTAAATTGCTTATGTTATTTATCCATATTAGAATAGGAAGATATTTAAGAACAGTGGTATACACATAATGAATACTAAATATATTATTGATTTGTAGAGAGAATCTGAGGAGGCTTTATTTGATTACCATTTTATCCTCTACAGTCCTTTGTGTCCTTAAGTTTTAAAAATTGCTTGGCAAAAAGGGCTGATCTAACTCAAATGCAAGGATTTTTCTTTTTTTTTTTTTTTGTTAAGAGTGATTTGAGTTGATTAGTCAGCAGAGGGTGCTCTAACATTGCATTTTAAAAGGTGAAGGTTCTTTTTACTGTAAATCAAGTGTTTAAAGTTTGTATTTGTTACTTTTATATTAGAATTATTTTGAGAGAACAGTTCCTGGTTCTTCTAAAGAACACTTTGTTTGTATACCCTAATATTGATTAGATCTTAGGCCTTCAGTATAAATTTTAGAAAAAGCTTTTCTTTTTGTCAATTATAAAAGCAAGTGTCTCTAATAGAATGTTATTATTTTGTGTAAACTGACTTATTTTCAGGACTGGTTGTTGAAAGTAGGAAGTTGAAACTACCTTTTGAATTAAAAAAAAAAACAGCAAGCACTGATGTTGATCTTAAACATAGACATAACAGCATGACCCAGGATTTAATACTGTATCTATCTGGTTTCAAAATTAAATTTCAGGGCGCCTGGGTGGCTCAGTTGGTTAAGCGACTGCCTTCGCTTCAGGTCATGATCCCAGAGTCCTGGGATTGAGTCCCACACCGGGCTCCTGGCTCAGCTGGGAGCCTGCTTCTCCCTCTGACCCTCTCCCCTCTCATGCTGTTTCTCTCTCTCTCTCTCAAATAAATAACTAACTAAATAAATAAAATCTTAATAAATTTTAATGAAATAACCTCTTAATTATAAATACTGTGCAGGCTCTTTTCTCTTACAGATTCTTTTTTTTCTAAGGTGAATTTCTAAAATTTTATAAATTCTGTAAACTTGAATTTTGCAACGTGATTTACTTAGCATTTGAGACAGGTAGTATCCCCTTGGCTGTTTTTGTACTTTTTCATGCCTAAGAATAGGGTTAGAAAGCTGTGAAACAGTACTAATTTACAGTTGTTTGTGTTAGTTCCATAGGTAAAGCAAGGCAAAATTGATTGTAAACCTTAAATTACTTTGGTGTACATTGAGTTGCACCCCCTCCGCCCCTTTTTTTTTAACATGGGGCTTGAACTTGTAACCCTGAGATCAAAACCTGAGCTGAGATCAAGAGTCCAGTGCTTAACTGACTGAGCTACCCAGGTGCCCTAGTTTGTACCCTTTTTCACTCAATGAAATATAATCCTGTTTCCAGTGAATCACTAGTAGACTTATGAATAGGATGCATGTATTTCAGTGAAATGGAGTAGGACGTTTGTCTCTCTAGTGTATGGGGAAGCTTTCTTTCAATGCTGATGTTAGAATACTGTTTGCTGTCTGACTGCAGATGTTTAGACTACTGAGAGCACCCTTGGCTGACTTAGGAACATATCCGTTATTGCTATACGTGGCCAGTATGTGTGTATGTATTTTAGCAGTAATGAAAGGGTGAAGAAGAAACACCTTATGCAAAGAAAAATGAAAATATTACTCATTTTGAGAATTGAATTTAGAAAAGACTAGAGCAATGTAAGGAAGAGAAAGAAAATGAGTAAAGTGTGAAAATAGACCTAACACTATTCTGGTACAGTTAATTTTTATCGGGCAGTGTAGATTGAACCTTTACTAGTTGGGCCCTCTTCTGGGATTTATTCCAGGTTCATATCCTCACCACTTCCTTTTCTATTAAATTTAGGTTAGATTGGCTGGAGTAGCAACATAACAGATAAATGGTTACATTATGATTTACTTACAGTTATGGCTTATGTGGTTTCTGTGTTGTGGGTTAGGAGCCTCCTGACAAAACTATGTAGAATATCTGTTTAGAGGAGTTATACAAATTAGTACTTTTGAAACCCTTGATGTAAATTAGATTATAGTGTAAGAGAAATTCAGTCCCTTTAATTCTTGCCAGTTCTGTTTTCTGTTACAGATTTTCTTGCATATTAATAGACTCATCAGAAATAAGCAGTCTTGGAACCAGTTAATTCAGATAGTATATTTGTTTGGAGTTAGTATCCTTGCATCAAAATCATTCAGACATAAACATCTGCATTGAGCCACATATAAGCTATACATGTAGACTTTGATAATAGAAGGAAGTAAATAGCTCTCTCTGCTGCAGTTTTATTTTTAAAGATTATTACAGGGTAATTATTAGTTATATTTAGAATGCTTTTATGTTGATACTTTACATACATTTATAATTAAAGGTAAGTATTAGCAACCATAATATTTAAATTTCATCCTAATCTTTAGTATATTGGGAAAAAGAGTCATCATTTACCATCTGAGACCAGTGAACTTTAAAAATATATATATGTAAGTTATTTTATAAATAACTTAGAGAAAAATAAAAGAATGTATGACAACTTTATTAGAAATTTTAAAAAGCATTTAGATACAGCAAATTCAGATTTATGCTCCATATTTTCCTGGTCTTGAGGGTATAGACACCAGAAATGGGCCATGTCTTCCGAATGCAACTAACTACTCATTAGTTGTCATACATTCAAATAGACCTCTATGAGGTTCTAGCTTATTGTGACTTTTGGCGCTTCTTGTGCTTAACAGCAATGGTTAAAGAAATTTTTAAACCTTTGACAGATCATGATTTTGTTGTAAAATACTTGTTTCCATTAGTAAACACCAATTAGAATGATCAGTCAATACTTGTTCATTTCTACATCATATAATTCCTTCTAGTTGTCTTTGGTGCAAATCTGCCTTTAGCTCTTGCTCACTTACTCTCAGGTAAATTGCGGTGCACAAATGGCAATAAAAGTTGAAAAAATACTATCACACATCTTTTTAACAAAATGGTTTGGTTCTTGTCATAAAATATTGTATGATGAAATTCTTGCCGTTGAATGACTAAGTGGATTAAGAATGCCATGTTTTTAGAAATATATTGTTCATTCATTAGTTTTTGAATTCTGTAAAATTCACCTAGAATATCATCTAATGACTCATAGTCTGAGATTTCACTTAAATGATCAATTTTGCCACTGTCATTAAAGTCCAAAGTACTGCTGTCTCTGTAAAAACCTTCTGATTTATGTAATAATTGTGTAACATTTTCCCTTGTCAATTTTCCTCTCTTTCCCATTATGCATGGAAAATTAGACTTTTTGAATTTTCAGCTGTATTAATGATAGATAAAAGCAGACTCCAAAGATGGGGTGTGCATCCTTATTTTATACTTCCTTGAAATATGATATAATATTCTAGGTGAAACAATGAGAAAATGGAAGGATGGATTATTGTATCATCCTTCTAGGCATGCCATTATTCTTCCAAATTGTTACTATTTTAGTCTTTTTTTTTTTAAGCACAGTTGAGAATAATTGATAAATAATGATGAAATAACTCCTAGAATGATGAAGTAGAATTCCTGGAATAGAATGAGGACTAACAAAGGTCTGTTTTGTAAAAATACAAGGCGTTATTTAGAGCTTGTACAATTTTAAGAAGTTCAGAGGGAAGGATCAGAATTGGATAGAATCTCTAACTTTTCTGTAATGCAGTATTTTGTTCCTCAAATTATTTTTATTTTAGTTTTTGACAGACCAGGGTTTTTTTCTGGGTCTGAAATGTTTCTGAAGGAAACATTCTATTATTTAGATAGTCCAAAATTTCCTTCAGTATTCATATTTGGTTATGAAAGATTCGTGTTAGATGCTGACTTTCGAATAGAGAGGTTTAAGGGTTATTAAGAGATACAACACATATACGACTAAAATTACCCACTTTTATTTTAGTAGCAGGGCATTCATTCTAAATTGTTTCTAAATAACATGATCTGTAGTGATTGATGACTTTTCACCAATTGTATTATGTAGATGTAAACAAACATAACTAACATTAGTCAGTATTTGAATCTTTGTTAGGTAGTGTTTTGGGTCATTCATTTTGAGGGGAATTAGATGTATTTCCAAATTTTTCAGCTTCTAAATCTAGGAATAACTCACTAACATATAAAGAACAGGACTGTACATGACAGCAAGTAGTCCTCTTTTTGCCTTTGTTGGAAGTATTGTTTAATTCTCTTTCATTATTGAAGCCACTTTAGATTCTTTAAAAGGATGATTTAAAAAATAAGATTTGTTTGTTGAAATCTGCAAGGTTTGTATTATTGCTAAATAATTTGCTTCACTGTAAGTAATGGTTATATTTGGAAATTAGGAAGTCCAAAATTTGTTTTTGTAAAAAGCTTTAGTCTGAGGTTGCAGAAAAATATTCAGTGTCTTTGGAAAATGTCGACATGTTATATGGAAAAAGCAGGTTATAGTGTTTTGTAAAGGATAAGCCTAATCTATATTTACATATGTATGCACATGTATAAAGACTCACTTTCTATAGCGTTAATAGTAAAAACCACAAAATAGATGATTGCATGCTTTTTAAAGGTGCTTTTCTTAGTTCTTAAAATTTTCTAATATTTTAAGTTTTAAAAATAAAAAAATATATTTAAATAAGCTTTAATAAACTGTCCAATGTGAATACTGGGATGATAATCAGATACTGCAGTACTGTGATATAACAGTGGTCATGGCTGATAAAAGATGCTTTAGCACAATCCCATTATGTATTTTGAGGCTTCAGTGAATGAAATGCTTAGAAGAAAACTGATACCTGGAAACTATACCATATTAGCTTGGGCAAGTAACTGTGTAAAGTGTTATCATTCTGTGAGTTGTGGTTAAAGCCCCCTGATATTTGATGTTACAGTATGTGCTGAAATTTATTTTGGAGTTGTAGTTATAACTTTAAAATAATCTTTCTTAAAACGTACTCTTTCATTTTTAGGCATTATCCAATTGGTTTGCTGTTTGATCTTCTTGCATCAAGTTCAGCTCTTCCTTGGAACATCACAGTACATTTTAAGGTATAGTTTAAATAGCATTTCCCATTTCTCCCATTTGTGGTATTTAGCAAGTAGGCTTAGACTAGAATTTTTTTTTTTAAGTGAAGTTGTTTATTGCTTCTCCCATGACATTTTTTAGTGGCTAAGCTGCCACTAGTGTTCATCCATATATCTTTCTATTTATTGCTAACTCTTGGCAGAGCCATTTAAACATTTAATGTATGAATGCCTATTTGTTGGAGCTGAATACACTGTTTAAAATTTGTAATATTTTGGAATATTTATATTCATTAAAAAAAATCTCAAATAGGAAGAACAAAATCCTGAGTTTAGATGTGGGCATGGGAGTAGAGGGGGCTACAACTTAATGCTGTTGAGTACCTCTAGGTTATTTTGATTGAATTGTGAGAAGTGTTTGGAGACAGAACTCCACAAAGACTTGATCTGAGTGTGTTTTGAGAAGTTTTAATTCCTGTAGTTTTTAAGACCATTCCAGATTTATTGTAACTTAATTTTGTCTTAATATTTTATAAAGTGGTCTTTCCCCTTAACCACCTTGATTCTTCAACCCCTGCTCCCCAAGCAATTCACAAATACCATTGAAGGATTGTAATACTTCTTTTAGTTGATCACTAGGCAGTAATTCTCAAACGGCGTTGGACTGTGCGAGGGGAAGCATGTTAGGAGTTTGAAAAGTCATTTTAGGTATCTAATTTGCTTTCCTGTAAGGGGCACTCATTCAGAGTCATTGCCCAAAGGCTGCTCACCCATTCTTCCTAAGATGCTTTCCTTTCCATTTTACTAAAATTGAGTGTATGGGTCATTGGCATTTATTTTCCTCTCATTTGCACTAATATGCTTTGCACAGTACTAGTTACCACAGAACCAGAGTGAGGATATGGTTCTGATATGCATGACTTTAAGTTACCATGATACCATGCAAAGCAAAGACTGCCTGTATATATAATAATTTAAGTTTAGAATGGTATAAAGATAAAACTACTCCAAGCATAATGAACGTAGAGGTTCTGTATTGCCTAGCACATTAGTCTTCCCCATTATGTTGAAAAATAATTCCCATAATTAGATTATTTGTGTGCGAGGGATGCACTCGAAGACTTTGGAATCTAGGTTAAAATATGTCATAGCTACCCATTTATGTATTCATTCAACAAATACCAGAAGCCTGCTGTGTGCCAGCCAGGCACTATTCTAGATGCTTGGGATACATGAGTGAATGACACAAAGACACTCAAACACTGAGACACTTTACAGTACCTACCTGGCACTACATACCAAGCCCTCTGTAATTACTGACTGAGTGAGTCAGTGCAATGTAATAATGGTAGGAAAGGCTTAGAATTATTTTGATTGTTTTAGGGTAGTGGTTCTCAAAGCAGTCTGTGGACCCATAGGTGTACCCAAAGCTCTTGGAAAGAATCCATGAGGTCAAATCTGTTTCCATAATAATATTAAGATGCTATTTGCCCTTTCCTCTGTGTTTACATTTGTACTGATCTGCAAAAGAGATGATGGGTAAAACTGCGGGCACCACAGCACAAAGCAGGGCAGTGTACCACACTTTGCAGGTGGTTATTGTATTCTTCACTGCCACACACTTGCAGTAGAAAGAATATCAGTTTCACTTAAGACTGTTCTGGATGAAGCAGTACAAATTATCGATTATTATTAATCCTAACTCTTAAGTACATGTTTTTTTAATCTGTGTGTTGAAATGGAGAATACATACAAAGCACTTCTGTATGTCAAATATGATGGTGGTTTTAAGGAAAAGCACTTATGCCCTTGTTTGAGAGCAAGCTCAACAAGCCACTTTTTTCATAAAACACCATTTTTTTATTTGAAAGAATGATAAAGTGTGGTTATCAGACTTAGATATTTGTAAGACAGTTTCTTAAAATAAATGAAGTGAATCTCTCACGTAAGGACAACAGTATTTGTTGCCAGTTGATAAAATGTGAACTTCTAAACAAAAATTAGAATTTTGGAAGACATATCTGCTACCATGACCTTGACAGCTTTATTATTCTTAAAACAGTTTTCTGTTGAGATTTTTTGTCATTTTAACAGATCTAATTTTTAAGAAATTTTATGTAATGAAATATGTCAATGTTTAAAGAAGATCTGCATTCATTCAGTAAACAAATATTTTCCAAATGGTCAATGCATGATGTTACAAAATAATGCATGTGAAAAAGAACTATTCAAAATGCAAGGTCAAATTAGGGATTTTTATGTAACAGAGATCAAAATGTTTGTTGATAAGCTTTCAGATTCTACATTAATGTTACAAACTATACTTACTGAATCTCGTGTAGTATCAAAAAGGATTATCCACAAATCCGAAGTCTGTTAAAATGCTACTCCTTTTTCCAGCACATATTTTTATAAGCCTGTATATTTTATAATTTTATATTTTATATTATATTTTATATTTTATAATTTATATATTTATATTTTATAAGCCCCATGACTTCTTATGTAAGTCAACCAAAACAACATTATAGAGCATTGAATGTAGAAGCAAATAATTAATCTGTTTTCTACAAAGCCAAACATTAAAGATATTTGCAAAACTGTAAAACGGTGTCAGTATTCTCCCTAAGGTTTTATTGTTGTTCTAGAAAATAGTTATTTTTCACAGAAAATATTATTTTTGTGTTACATGTAATGGGTATATTCTTGGTATTTTTAAATGAATCACTCTTTGAGGTCTTTGGTAGGTCACCATTTTCTTCCCAGATGGGAAGTTTATTAGAGAAATCAAATAGAAAGCAGAATCTTAGAGCTAATAAGGATATTATAGAGGGGGTGTTAAATTTGCTCAAGCCACCAGTGTATTTCTATCAGCTGTTCTTACACTTTCTGCCCCTGGCCCATAATGGAAAATTATTGCCCAGATTTCTTTCTGTATACTAAGTTCCCTTTATTTAGGGTTATAAGACTTAGCTTTCCTCAAAGGTTATCCCCAAGTGTTTAATTGATGGCTTATACTGATTAATTTAGGCCCATTTCTGTTGTACTACTTTATGACTTTTGATTGATTATAATGAAACTGAGTAAGACATTTGCACTGGGAAAAGCAAATGCTTTTAGAGTGAGGAAGCAGGGTTTTGTTTTGTCTTTAGTTTCTAGATAATAGTTTATCAGCAGATTGAGTTTATCAAGTAACGACTTTATGTCAGTTGATGTGTCAGTATGTTATCTTTTATGATATTGAGTATGTCAGATGATATCTGTATTTTAACCAGACAGCTTGGAATTTATTTGTTTTACAGTTGCTTTCAAAGGTATTGGTTGATTTGATTAGGTTTTATGCAATAATAAACTCTCCAAGAGACCCCTCTCTGCTTCTACCACGCACACACATTTGATCATTTTATGGTTCAGACTGAATTCTTGGGGAAGAATACCTGTTAAATAGCTTTCAGATATTTTCTCTAATTTTTAACAGACTTTGCTGCTTATCATTTGAATAGATATATAATGTTTATAGTAAATGAATTTTAATGTCTCAAGCGGTGTTCTTCAACTTTAATGTGCATACAGATTACCTTTGTGTCTTGTTAAGGTACAGATTTTGACTCTGATTCCGTAGGTTTGAGCTGAGGGCAGAGGTTCTGTATTTTTATTTTTTAAATTTATTTTTATTTTTTTCCATTGGTTTTTTAGACTTTATTGCGCAAGTTCATCATATATTCACAGTTTGGCATAGATGTCGACAATGAGCATGTTTTATATCAGCTGCCATAGTGATTGCCATTCCTATAAGAGTAAAAGTATTTAGTTGACAAACAACCCTCCATGGAGGAAATATTAAATGATCGCCAGCCATACTCTGAGCCTTGTGTTTTATTTTCTTATTTACAGTAGGAGGCCTGACAGGACTTAACTTCTAGCTAATTGATCCTTGGACTTTGTTTCCATGATGCATATTATGTAGTAGCATAATTTCATTATATCTTATTGATAGAAGCATTATTTACCAGTATAGGAGAATTTGTTCACCGGCTCCCATTTTTTTCAGGCTATACATTTAACTCAACCTGAGCAAAAATTCATTTCACAAACACAAAGATGTTAACATAACTTTCTTCCCGTCACACTTTCTTGACTTTTCAAGAATGCCACCAGCTGATTCTGATTATGCAGATGTGTATACAACATGAAATACCATCTCATCCACCATAGGTTCATTCATTTCACTAATAGCAGTAATATTATTTTCATAATTTGAGAGGAATTTGCACCTAAGCCACAAATAACAATAGTAGAATTGACAACTACTTGTCTCAAATGACTACATGGATGCCCCCCCATATCAGACATTTGAAGAATCTTCTTATATAAATGTAAAATAAGAAGGGAAGGAATCAAACCTACTCCAGCTGGTGCCAAGCCAGTATCAACTACTATGTCTTTCTCAATTAGTGAGGTATTAGTAAAAATTATATAACTTTGTCAAAGTGAAGTTATAGGTCCAAACACTTTATATCTTGGTGACATATCCATTCCAGCTAGGTTTCCAAGATGCAACATCACCTATTGTGGAAGAACTTTTATACTCCATGATCATACAGTAATGATTGTTCATTAGCTCCTTAGTGATTTACATTATTTCATTAATGTTAACAGCTCACCTAACACACAAGTACAAGAGATATACAAGAGGTAGAAACAGGTTGAACTATTCTAGCCACTACCTAATCTTGTTTTACCATCACTACAATTTCATTATATAATAGATGAAATTAATAATCCTTCCCTCACTGTAAAGACTGTGGGTCATCAGTGATCCTGAAGCTATGAATATATAAATATTTATGATTTTCATCATGATAAGTGTACTCTTTAATACCTGTCCTCTATATTTTCCCCATCCCCCCAGCCTTCTCAGCTCTGGTAACCATCTGTTTGTACTCTGTAGCTAACAGTCTGTTTCTTGGTTTGTCTCTTTCTTTTCCTTTGCTTGTTTGGTTTCTTAAATTCCACATATCAGTGAAATCATATGGTATTTGTTTTTCTCTGGCTTACTTTGCTTAGTGTTATACTCTCTAGCTCTATCCATGTTGTTGCCAATGGCAAGATTTCATTCTTTTTTATGGTTAAATAATATTTCATTATATATATATGTATGTATATATATATGTAATTTTTTCTTTATCCATTCATCTATCGATGGACACATGGGCTGCTTTCATAGTTTGGCTGTTGAGATTCTATATTTTTAACAAGTTCACAGGTAATGCAATGTTATTGGTTCAGCAGGCCACATGTTAAATAATAAAGAGTTTGGAAAACAGTGCAGATTTAAAAGTTAATATTGTGTAAAGAACCAAAAGGTTGAAAGGATGATTCAGAAAATAATGTTTTTAGAAATTTTTATATTATTTTTGAAATTCTGAGAGAGAAACATTACATAATTGTAAAGTGTTTACTGCTTTAAAACGTAGGTTTGGATATTTACTTTGCTTTGTCCATTTACCAAAACAAGTGAAAATGGTAACTTCTTCAGTCTTTTCTAATTAGCTTCAAGAACATTTATGATCCCTAAACTTCATTAGTTTACTGAGAAAATTATCAAGGGGATGATTCAGAAAAGTTTTTCACTTTTTTATTTTAAAAAATTTAAATCTGTATTTGAAAAGTTGAGAGTTGTCTAGTGAACATCCGCATACCTTTCACCTGGATTTGCCAGTTGCTAACATTTTGCTATTTTGGTTTTTTCTTTCTCTGTTTTTTTCCTCTAATATTTACATTATTCCTATGGGTATGCGGCTTACAAAGCTGCATTATAATCAAAAAGTTGCTTACAGTGTGTGGAATTTTTAAAAAGAGAAGTTTGTTACGTGATTCAAAAATTTAGTAGCATCAGGTGAACATAGTTGGTTCTTTAAAATGCCAAGTTCTACTACATATTCTAAGTAAAGTTTAATGAGTAAACAAAGTCAACAATACTATACCTTGGTGTTTTTCTTTCTTTCTCTCCTGATAACATGGTGCTAAATTGGTGTATTTTGGTTTTGATAAGAGCATAGATTTTAATTTTAAATTTTGATAGTGATTATTAGTGGTAGAGCTCACATTTGCTAGATAAAAGCGGGTCAGCGTTAAGGTAAGTGCTTCTGTGCAAAACACTGCTGAATGATTGTGACTAGACAGAATTAGGTTTTTGGACCAAGGTATTCTCTGTCTTTCCTACAGTGTTTGGAAGGCACTACCACTGGTTCTGACTGTTCTTTAAATATATTTGTATAACCGCCCACACCCCTTTTCTGATGGTCTTGTTCTTTCTTGCTAGGCCAAGAGCCACTGTGTCTTCCTGAGGTAATTTACTATATTTCTGCTTTTTTTACTATGTGTTGAAGACATAGGTCTGAGGTAGCTTTCCTTGTTCTTGAGTGCACTTCATGGTCATTCCCATGCTTCTGCTGCATGTACTTGCCAGCTCTAAATATTGGTAGTTGTTTTGTAGTATCTATCAGTAGTGTATTATATTAGTTATCTGTTTCTCTGTAACAGATTACCACAAATGTAACAACTTAAAATAACACAAATTTATTATCTCACAATTTCTGTGGATCTTCTGCTTAGGGCCTCACTGTAATTGTGGTGTTGGCTGAGATACATTCTTGCCTGGAGACTGAGAATCTTCTGAGCTCACTTATATTGCTGGCAGAATTCATTTCCTTGTGATTGTAGGACTGAAGGCCCTTTCTTCTGTTGACTGTCAACTAGAGACTGCATGCAGCACCTAAAGACTGCATGAAGTTCCTTGCCATGTGGACTTTCCCAGTATGGCAGCTTATTTCATTCAGTCAACAAAAAGTCTATCTAGAGCTAGTCTTTTGGCAAGATTGGAGTTTTATATAGTGTCACTTAATCACAGGAGTAAGATCCCATAGCCTTTGCTGTATTCTTTTGGTTAAATGCAAATCAAGATCCTGCCTATAGCCCATGGGAAGGGATTATAGAAAGGTGTGAAGGAGGTGGAGAGGATGGAGGGTCATGCATACTTAAAACTTTATGAAATATGGTTTGTTTAGTCATTTATTCATCAAATATTTATTGAGGTTAACATCTGCTTTTCAGCTATGACAGAGTAATTGGATTGGATTTTTCCTCCAGCCATAAACAGCTATAAAACTGGACAAAATATATGAAGTAGAGCTCTTTTCAGGCACTGGACATTAGAGAGAAAGAGAACAAACAAGGTGAGCACCACATTTAGCCCATCTCTATGTTTCAGGGCAGTTTCCTGACTGTGTTGTGGGGAGTGGAACTCAAGCAGAGCAGGGAAGTCCTGCTGAGTTAAGGATGCAGAGATTGGAGTTCTGGGCTACTGAAGCAGCTGGAATTTGCTAGGCAGCGTTTCAGAAAAGCATAAGTATGAGTTTCCCAAAAGTCCTTTACTGAGAATTGGGCTGCACATTCATAGGCAATACTCCTCAAGGTCGGATAAGAGAATGCATGTTAGAGTGGGACAAGCCACATTATACCTGGAGATGTTGGATTCTAGTCCATCCATGGTAGAGACAGACCTAGTTAACATACTAAACATTTATCTGAGACCAGAAAGACCATGCTATAGGATTAAGAATTATATCTCAGAGCAGGATTAGTAAATTATCGTCTGTGCTAAATCTGGCCTGCTGAGCCTTTTACAGAAAACGTTTGTCAACTCCTCTTTAAGAGTAAGGATTGCTCTGGATCTGCTCTAATAAAGCCTAAAATTAGGCCTTTTTGGGATCAAGGAGAGGAACTAGGCAGAACAAAACTCATCAAGAAAGATAGTGTAATCTAGAATCCTCACACCATATTTACAACGTCCAGCATACAACCAATATTTATTATACATGCAAATAAGCGGGAAAACTTGAACCATATCAAAGGGAAAAAATGCTGTTGATAGAAACTGACCTGGAGATAACCCACATTTGGAATTAGGAAAAATGAATTAAAGCAACTATTAAATCAGTGACTTAAAATAAGATTACAAAATTGTAGAAATGAGAAGAAGAATATCTGAAATGAAAAATTCACTGGATAGGCTTAATGGTGAATTGGAGATGGCACAAGAAAGATTCTGTGAACTTGAAGTCAGATCCGTAGAAATTATCCAATACGAAGAATTGAGAGAAGAAAATTGATGCTGGTGGTGGATGGGGACAGTCCTGATGGCCTCTAGGATAATGTCAAGCAGTCTTAAATTCATGTACTTAAGAGTCCTAGAAGGAGAGGAAAGAGGGGATGATTCAGAAAAATGTTTTTAAAAAATAATGATTAGACTCCCATTTTTTGGTTTCACAGCTACAGTAACCCAAACTCCGTGATATTGGCATAAGGACAGACATAAATCAATGGAGTAGAAGTGAGAATCAAGATAAAAACACATACATATTTGGGCAGTTGATTTTCTATATGGGTGCCAAGACAGTTCAGTGAGGGAAAGAATCGTGCTATGACAACTGGATCGTGCTATGACAACTGGATACCCACATGTAAAAGAATGAGTGACCTCTATAAAAAAATAAGTAGAAATGGATCAGACACCTAAATGTAAAAACTAAAATTATAAAACTCTTAGGAAAAAAATGAGTTTTGTGATGTTGGATTAGGCAGTGATTTCTTAGGTATAACACTTAAAGCACAAATAACCAAAGAGAAAGAAAACAGGTAAATTGGATTTGATCAAAATGAAAAACTTGTGCTTTGAAGGGAGTGAAAAGACAACCCATAAGAGAAAATATTTGCATAATCATACATCTAAGAAGAGTCCAGTGTCCAGAATATATAAAGAACTCCTAGAATTCAGTAATAAAAAGGTAAATAACCCAATTAAAAATGGGCAAGGTAAAAAAAGAAAAAGTGGGCAAAGTATTTGAGTAGACATTTCTCCAAAGTAGATATATAAATGGCCAGCAAGCATATGAAATGATGCTCAGAATAGTTGGTAAACTCCATTGAGTTAGCCCTTCAACCCGCTAAGATAGCTATAATCAGAAAGTTGGATAATAACAGGTGTTAGAGTGTGGATTAGTTGGTACTCTCCTATGTTACATGTTACTATTAGAAATGTAAAATGAGGCACTGCTTTGGAGAACAGTCTGGCAATTCCTCAGTTAAACTTAGACTTGCTGTATGACCCACCAATTCCAGTCATAGTTGCATACCCCAGAGAATTGAAGACACATGTCCACCTAAAAACTTGTACTGGGATATTCATAGCAACATTAGTCATAATAGCCAAAAAGTGGAAGCAACCCCCAGTGCTCATCGACAGAGCAATGGATAAACAAAATGTATATTCATATAACAGAATATAGTTGGCCCTTGAACAACATGGATTTGAACTGCGTGGGTCCACTTATATATGGATTTTTTTTAATAAATACAGTACAGTACTGTAATATTTTCTTTTCCTTAATATCTTCTATTCTGTAGCTTACTCTATTGTAAAATACAGTGTATAAGACATATAACATACAAAATATGTGATCGATTGCTTATGTTATTGGTAAGGCTTCCAGTCAACAGGTTATTAGTAGTTAAATTTGGGGGGAGTCAAAAGTTATATGCAGATTTTAAACTGTATGGGGAGAGATGTGGGTTGGCACCCCTAACCACTTGTTTGAGGGTCAATAATATAATTTGGCCATGAAAAGGAATGAAGTACTGATAACATGCTATAGCATAGATGAACCTTGAAATGTCATGATAAGTAAAAGAAGGAAGACACAAAAGGCTGCATATTGTATGCATACTGTGACTCATTTATATGAAATGTCCAGAATATGCAAAATCTATAGACAGAAAGTAAATTAGTGTGACTGCTTATAAATATGAGGTTTTTTCCTGGAGTTATGTAATTTGATAGTGGTGATTCTAGTATACCTTGTGAATATACTAAAAACTACTGAAATGTACTTTTTTAAATGGTAAATTTAAGTGAATTGTGTCTGAATTATATCTCAAGTTAAAAGAAATAATGGTTAATAATTTTTCATATTTGGGGGAGAAAACAGTCTGTGTGTTGAAGAAGCTCAGGAAATTCAAAGCAAGTTAATATATAGTAAAACCCACAGGCATATCATAATCAGACTGGTGAAAGCCAATATAGAAAATCTATACAAAGAAAGAAACATGACATCAAAGAGAACAATAAGTGATGATGAATGATGGCTGCTGTCTTATGAGAGATCAAAATACAATGCAGTGATACCTTAAACACTGAAAGAAGCTACAGACAGGAGTGAAGAACACTAGAAATGGTAAATAAATGATAAATATAAGAGATTACCCCCTTTAACTTTTTTTTTAAAGCAAATGACTATTAAAAGGAAGAATAATATAATTTTAAAGAAGGGTTTATAGTGTCTGTATAAATAAAATGTATGACCACATTTGTCTAAAGGATGGGGTCCTGAATCCTCAGTTAACTGTGGGTCAAAGAAGAAATCACAAGGGAAGTTTAAAAATATTTCAAACTAAATGATAATGGAAACACAAGAGAATTAAATTTTGTGGGCCTCACATAAAGCTGTGCTTAGAGGGATTTAAAAACTTTCTGTAGTAGGAAAATACAACTTACTGATATCAGGAACAAAAAATGGGATATTACTACAGATCCCACAGCCATTAAAAGGATAGTAGGAAATAAAATGAACAACTTTATGCCTGCAAATTTGACAAATGGACATACTCAGCAAAAATACCGTTTAGTAAAACTGACACAATAAATAGATATGAATAGTCTCTAAATGTATGAAGAAGTTGGATTTGTAATTAAAAATTCCTCACAAAGTGAAATTCACCAAGTTTCATTGGTGAATTCTATCAAATATGTAAGGAATAAATAGTACTAATCTTCACAGACTTTTTTCAGAAAATAGAAGAGGAGGGAATATTCCCAGTTTGTTTAAGAGGCCAGAGTAACTGATACAAGAACGTGTAATGGATATTAAAGGAAGAAAAAATACAGCCCAATATCCCTCATGAACATAAATGCAGATACTCTCAAGAAAATACTAACAAATTGAATCTTCAATAAAGGGTAGTATACCACAACTGGGTTGAGATTGTCCCAGGAATATAAGGGTGATTCAACTTTCACATATCAATGAATTGATGTAATTCAGCACATTTACAGAAAAAAGTAGAAAAAAATCACAATCACATAGGTCCTTACCAGAAAAGCTTTTGACAGAATTCAGTACCCATTTGTCTCCAAAACTCTTAGCAAACTTAGGAATAGAAGGGAATCTCCTCGACTTGACAGAGTAAATATGAAAAGTCTACAGCTAAAATCATGCTAAATGGTGGTTTATTGAATATTTCACCCTAAGATCAGGAAAAAGGCAAAGATGTCTCTTCCTACCACTTCTATGGGTAGTTTTGCTCTAGTGCAAAATAGATATTCCTAAATAACAAGGTGCTGTTAAAAATCACAGGACTTATGGGGAAAATGCATTAAGGGCACAAAATCAAAAACTTTATTAGTGACAAAAAAGATAGGAACCTAATAAAAGCACAGTTTTACATAGGTTAAATGGTTAAATACAGAAATACTACAATAAGTTTGGAGCTTTATTTTGAAAAGACTAAGTTTGCTTGTAGAGATGAGGATTGGAAGGGATTGCAGCTTGTCAGTTATTGTGAAGTGGTGAAAGGAAAGTTACTAAATCAGACAAAATTGTAGCATCGAATGTGGGTGAGTATAGCTTATAACATGAATTGAGGTAGCAGGTCTATTGCTGAGGTGTGTGTTTTGTGTATTTTGTGGCTCAGTTTAGCTGGGTGCGATTTCTATGTTCATTTAGTATTTCTTGTGGACAGCATTTACAAAAGTAAATATGAAATTCACATTGCTCAAACTGTTCCCTAATATATGATTTCCTTTGGAACAAATCCAAAAAACTTGAACAGTTTAAATATATACATAAATGTGTGTGTGTGTGTATACACACTATTCATAAATATATATTCATATAATATGTGTATGTTAGCACATCTTAATGTCTACTAAGATGTTTTTGGGTGAACAGACTGGTTTATCAATCCAATGGTATATAGTACTGAGCAGCAAAAGGGAACTATTTATACATGCAGTAACATAGATGAATTTCAAAAGCATTATGCTAATAAGTAAAAGATGCTAGATTACACAGTACTATATGATTCTATTTGTGATTATATTACAGGCAAAACTAATATTGTGATACAAATCAGATCAGCTGGGTGGGTCAAAATGAGGGAACTGATTGTAAAGGGCACCAAAGAACTTTTTGGATGTGATGGTAATATTTTATATCTTGTTTGGGCTGACACTTACGTCGTATTGATTTATTTAACTGTACACTTAAAATTTCTGCATTTCACTGTGTGAATTGTATCTCAGTGAAAGTTTATTGAGAAAGCACAGGTGAGAACAGTCATGGTCTCTGCCTTGTGGAGCGTAAGAGTAGTATGACCTAAGAATATAAATGATATTATAGAGTCAAGTATATGAACTTTGTGAACTTAACCTACACTTGGGAAGTAAGAAATTTCCTGGAGGAAGTGATGTCGAAACTGAACCTGAAGATGGAGGAAGATATTTTGGGGTAGTTGTGTAAGTGGTCAAGTGATAGGCAAAGAGAAGGAGTGCTCTAGACAAAGGAGGTATTTTGTGCAGAGGCACAGAAATGAGAGAGTATGGCTGAAAGAATGTTTGAGCAGGTGACAGATAATCAAGATCGTTGGAGCAGAGAATGTGTGTGGGACGAAGGAAAGAAAATGGAATATGTGAAGTGGGAGCAGGAGATTATGATGAAGAGGTTAGCAGAAGATGTAAGTCATGTAGAATCTTGAAGACTTTGGTTGAAGTTTGGTTTTATTATAAAATAGCAGAGCAGCTGAGTGAGAAGATCTGATTTGCATTTTAGGAAGATCCCTGTGACTCCAAATGTGAAAAATGAATTAAAGGGGTTAAGATTTGGGGCAAGGGACCCAGCTATAAGGTTTTTCAGAAATGTCAGATAGTTGTTAGTTTGTACTAGGAAAGCAGCTGGGAATGTTGAATGTGAATGGATTCAGATCTATTTAGGATGTGGACTCAATAGAACTTGCTTGAATTTGAATGTAGGAGATGGGGAGGAGGAGTCAAGGGGGGGAAACTTACTTCTTTACTTTGGGATTTGTTGACGTTTCTTATGCCTAATACCATATCTTCTAGATTAATGAATGTATGGGTCCTAGTCATGAGAAGGATTTTGGCTGGAGACAGATATTGAGACTTATTAGTCTGTAAATGATGTGGAAGTAGGTAAGCTTATGACGGTGAGTATGTGGAATGAAAAAAAGCAAGGAGGTGCTAGACTAGAAATTTGAAAAATACCAACATTTGGGGCGCCTGGGTGGCTCAGTCAGTTAAGCATCCGACTCTTGGTTTCAGCTCAGATTGTGATCTCAGGGTTGTGAGATCAAGCCCTATGTCAGGCTCGCCCTTGCATGGAGTCTGCTGGAGATTCTGTCCCTCACCCTCTGTTCCTCCTCCCCCCTCCTCCCGTCAAATAAATAAAATCTTAAAAACAAACAAACCAACCAGAACCTTTAAGGAATGGCACCAGAATAGGCTTTTGCAAATGAGAATGAGAAAAGAAGAGAAAAATAAGTGTGGTGTCACAGACGAGGATGACTGCTTCAAGGAGTATATTTAAAGGTGTTAGATGCTTGGTGAGGACTTAAAGCAAAGACTGAAAGTATCATTGTTGACCTTCAAGACAGCAGTTTATAAGAGTGGTGAGGGTAGCAGACAGATCGCGTGGGTTCTTAGAGGTGACTGCCGGCTTGGTCACCTTAAAGGTTGGCTCTGAAGGGGAGAAGAGAGAGGACTGGAGCCAGAAGGAAGTTGAGATTGAAGGAAGTTTTTTTGTTTTTCTTCGGGTGCTTGTTTTATTTTTAGGAACAGCTGATGAGAAACAGTAATTAGAAAGAACATGGTTACAGATAATTGTAGAAAGAAATAGGAATAATTAATTGAACCTGGGTTTCAGAGATGCACAAAATGGGATCTAGCAAACAGGATGGGAGATATTCCTTAGATTGTACCAGGAGGGAAGCAAATGATTGGTTGAAGGTAACTTTGTAGAGTGGATCTTGGTAAAATTAGAAGATTTAAGAAAATTGGGGCACCTGGCTGGCTCTTGGAGTTGTGCAACTCTTGATGTTGGAGTTGTGAATTTGAGCCCCATTTTGGGTGTGGAGATTACTTAAACATAAAATCTTAAAAAAAAAAAAAGATTTAAGAGAATCAAGAAAATTTAACAAATTTTTGTGCTGATTTTAGCATTGATTCCATTAACTTTCATGGCATATTCTTCTCTCATCCTGAAAATTATATCTTAGGGGATATATTTGAAAAATCTCCTCCCTTTCCATCTCCACCCACATGCACACACACGAAAGTGATCTTGGAAAGAAATTTTAAGATTTTATAAAAGTAAGCCTTTAAACTATGGCCTTGTATTTTCCCTGTCAGAATGCTGAGTCTGCTATTAGAGGTGGTGACTCAACAATCAAATAAAATAACATTGCTCTGTATGTTAATTTATTTATTTTGCCATAACAAAATATCACAGACTGGATGGCTTAAAAACAAGAGAAATTTATTTTCTCACAGTTCACAAGGCTGGAAAACCCAAGGTCAAGGTCCAGCAGAGTTCAGTTTCTGGTGAGGGTTGTCTTCCTGGTGTGCAGATGGTTGCCTTCTCTTTGTGTCCTTATATGTCCTTTTCTCCTTTGTGTGGAGAGAGACAGAGAGAGTGAGCGCTCAGCTGTCTTTTCTTATAAGGACACTAATCCTGTTTGGATCAGGGTCCCACCCATATGAACTCATTTAACCTTAGTTGATTCCTTAAGGGTCCATCTCCAAATACAGCCACACTGAGGATTAGGGCTTTAACATGAAAATGTTAGAGGGACACAGACATTGAGTCCATAACACTATATTAGCAACTCCTGCATTTTTAAATGGGATATTAGATTCTTAATGGATATATGGGAAATTTTTGTTTGTTTTGCTCTCTTTATAGGACTTGCAGTATTATTTTGAGGTATAATTGACATACAGCATTATATTTTAAGTGTGCAATGTAACAATTTGATATTTGTATATATTGCAAAAAGATCACTAGTTAACATTCATCACCATCCATAGTTACAACGTTTTTTTTCTTGTCATGAGAATTTTTAAGATTTACTCTTGGCAACTTTCAAATATATTATTAACTATAGTCATCAAGCTGTACGTTACATCCACATGACGTATTTATTTCATAACTGGAAGTTTATACCTTTTGATCGCCTTCATCCTTTTTGCCCTACTCTCTACCCCCAGCCCCCGGCCAACTATCAGTTTATTCTCTATATCTATGAGCTTTATTTTTACCCCTTTTAGATTCCACACATAAGTGAGATCATTCTGACTTATTTCACTTAGATAATGCCTCAGGGTCCATCCATGTTGTCACAGATGTTGAGATCTTGTCCTTTTTGATGGCTGAATAATACTTCATTCTATACATATACTGCATCTTCTTTATCCATTCATCCATCAGTGGACAGGTTGTCTCCATGTCCTGGCTACTGTAAATAATGGTGCAATGAACATGGGAGTGCATATGTCTTTCTGAGATAGTGATTTTTTCTTTGGATGAATATGTAGAAGTGGAATTGCTGGATTATATGTTATTTAATGTTTTAAGTTTTTGAGAAACCTCCAATCTGTTTTCCATAGTGGCTGCATCAGTTTATATTCCATCAGTACAAAGGGTTCCTTTTTCTCTACATCCTCATCAACATTTGTTATTTCTTACCTTTTGATAATAGCCATTCTAATAGGTATGAAGTGATATCTCATTGTGGTTTTGATTTGCATTTCTCTGAGGATGAGTGATGTTGAGCATCATGTGCTTGTTTGTCATATGTATGTCTTCTTTGGAAAAAATCTCTGTTCAGATCTTCTGCCTATTTTTTTAATTGGAGGTTTGGTTTTTGTTTATTACTTGTATGAGTTCATTATATATTTTGGATATTACCCCTTTACTAGATACATGATTTGCAAGTATTTTCTCCTCTATGGTAGGTTGCTTTTTCACTTTGTTGATGGTTTTCTTTGCTTGCACAAACTTTTTAGTTTGTTGTTGTCCTACTTGGTTTGTTTTTTTGCTTTTTTGCTTTTGTTGTCTTTGCTTTTGGTGCCAAGCTTGCAATATTATCAATAAATTGAAAGGCTTTTTTTTTTTTTTTCCACTTGTAAGTAGTTTCAGTGTAGTACTGTTCATTTATCTCTAATCAGACTGTCTGGATTAATATTTTCATTAAAGGACACTGGTAATATCTAAGTAAATGGTACTTTCCAGATTACTTCTGTAAAAGTGAAGTTAGATTAGTTTATCATGCATTCTGACTTGGAAGATTCATGAAAGCAAATAAACATGGTGTCAAACTCACTACCTTTATTTGCAGAAATTTGTACTGAAAAGATATGCACTTAAATACAACTGCTAATGTATGTAAGAAGATACTAGAAATGTAATGAATCAAGAGTCTTTCTGGAATCTTACTGTGAAGCTTTTGAAAAAAGATTTCCTACCCCCACCCCAACCTAATCATGGAAGGAGGAACATCTCATAAGTAGGAGCTGAGGGGGCTTTGACTGAGACATCTGTCACTTTATTCATTGCCACGATTAATTCAGTTGCTGTGCCTGCCTACGTAGATATTTCCTCTTTCAGTTACTGCTCTCCTATTTCCTTTGAGTTCATTTCATTAAATAGTTTACTTTCCTCCTAGATAGAGAGGTAGAATATTCTGTTGAAGCATATGTATACAAATGTGTGTACTCTCTTGATAGACCCCTCATTTGCAATTAAGACTAGTTGTTTGTAATTGTCAGCTATCAGTTATGGGTGTCCCCACTGGTCAAGTTTAGAAGCCTGCAAAACAGTGGAAATCTAGGAAAAGCAAGACTTCGGTACCTTCTCTGATTATAGGAGTCATTGAGGGGAATAGCAACCTGTGCTGAAGCAACACGAGAAAATGGTGGGCTTTTCCCCCCTGATTTCTCAAACCACTGTTTTGAGACACCCTAACTCCTTTTTTTCATAATCAGATTGTATACAGTTTAAGAAATTCAAACAGTACATAAGCTTAAATAGGTCATAAATTCAAACTACATGAAAATAATATTTTCTTTGGAATATGAACTTTCATATTTTTTGCTACTCATACATAACCAAAATGGACAATTAAATTAGCAACATAGAGAACTGTACAATATCCAGAAAAGCCATTCTAAATTTAGAGATCAAGTATAACCAAGTTAAAGTTTTCCTAAATAGAAATAATAATTATAATGCTAACCCATTTGAATATAATAGAGTTGATATGATATACATGTTATTGTTTATCCTGGTCAGGAAGTCAGGACAAATCCCTTCAATCTAGCTAAGCAAAGCGAATATAACTTTTGTATTGTAAAGTTGATTAAGGCAGGAACCCTCTCTCTGCCATCCATATGTTTTCCCATCTTTTAGTTTTGCCTTTCTCTCTCTCATACTCTCCTTTTGCCTTTTCAGTTTTACAGACTTTATATTTTCTCATATTCTTTACCCTTGTGTGCCTATGTCTGAAAACATCTACCTTCCTTCTTTATGGATTTTTAGTTCAAGAGCACCATGAATTTAGAATCCCTTTGTACCCAATTTGACTGTCTCAGCTCTTCTCCCCCTCCCCCCCAGCAGCTGTGACCAGTGGGTAGTTAAATAGTGGCTTACCTTTTTACTCAGCACATCTATGAGATCAGACTCTATTAAAACAGGAGGTATGACTGATTATTTGCATCTACAAAATATACTTTAGGAAATAGCAATAGGTAATCAAGTGCCTTTTCTTTTGGTAGGACGGCATGTACTTAAGTTTCCTAGCCATTCTGGAGCTTTCCATTACTTGGGTAATTTAGTGTTGTCTGTTAATAGTGTCCAAATAGGCTATAACTAAGTGCTTTTTTCTGCCATATTATTTGTCTCAGTTTTTACCAAAGGACTTACAGAACCGTGACTTTTTGGTAAAATAGTGTTCGAATATAATTATCTTAAGTATTTAGGTCTTATGGAGGAAATGGTATTGCGTAGTAGTTAAGAGTGGGACTCTTGAGTCAGAATAATCCTAGCTTGACCACATAGGACTCTATCTGCTCTCTGAGCTTTTTAATTAATTAGTTAATTAATTGTCTTATCTGTGAAATAGCAATAACAATGCTTTTTACCTTAAGGATTGTTAGGAAGATGAAATTACATTGTCCATATAAAAAGCATTAGTGCAATGTCTGTCACACAATGAGTGTTCAGTTAGTGTTGGCTTACTATCTTTTTTCAGGGAAAATTGCATTAGTCATCTCATTTACATAACTGCTTATCTGTCCAGTGATCGTTGCCTCAACTGCCTAAAAGATTCAGTGTAGGTATAAGATGTAAATTTAGCTATTTGACCTTAAAAGCTATGTTTTAACAGCTTTATTAAGCTGTTACAGGAAACTATACATATTAAAACGTACACTTTGATAAGTTTATACTACAATTTATGTATTCATTTACCTGTTGACATTTAGGATGTTTCCTGGTTTTTGGCTGTTACAAATAAAGCCACTGTGGATATTCACACACAAGTCTTTGTGTGGATAGATGTTTTTGTTTCTCTTAGGTAATTACCTAGTTGTAGAATGACTGGATCTGATGGTAGGTATATGTTTACCTTTTTTAAAAAAACTATCAAACTGTTTTCCAAAGTGGTTGTCCTGTTTTAACATCCTTACTAGCAGTGTATGTCAGTTCTCTTCCACATTCTTGTCAGCGCTAAATGGCCAAGTCAAAAAGCTATTTTTAAAGTTATTACTCTTTCATATCCTTCGTTTTTTTTCTTTTATGTTGTTTTAAATACATATCATATTATGTAAGGATTATTTGGAAAAAGTACAAAATATGCCAGGTAGCTAAAGATTTTTAACTTCAGGGACGCCTGGGTGGCTCAGTTGGTTAAGCGACTGCCTTCAGCTCAGGTCATGATCCTGGTAGTCCCTGGATTGAGTACCGCATTGGGCTCCCTGCTCAGCAGGGAGTCTGCTGCTCCCTCTGACCCTCCCCCCTCTCATGTGCGCTCTCTCTCTCTCATTCTCTCTCTCTCAAATAAATAAATAAAATCTTAAAAAAAAAAGATTTTTAACTTCAAATTTAAAAACTATTTGGAATTGTACTTTAACCTCTTTACTGGGAAGTTAACAGATGGTTTGCTAAAAATATTGGATAATTGGGGGAGATACAGTTCTTTAAGAAACTAATTTTCTAATATGTGTACCTGTTTTATGTGTGTATTTTTTTCCCTTTGGTAGAGTTTTCCAGAAAAGGACCTTCTGCACTGTCCATCTAAGGATGCAATTGAAGCTCATTTTATGTCTTGTGTGAAAGAAGCTGATGCATTAAAGCATAAAAGTCAAGTAATCAATGAAATGCAGAAAAAAGATCATAAGCAGCTCTGGATGGGATTACAAAATGGTAAATATAACAGTTTAACTTCTGACTAGTCACCACTTTATAAAGTATGAAATAACTATAATCCTGTGAGTAATTGGTACATCTTGGAATTGGTGGTACAAGTTTAAATTCCAGCCTCTACACACAAAATTTTGCGAAGAAGCTGCCTTTAATCATCCCTTATATTGTACTCTTCCAACATCCTTCCCTTTATGGATTTTTTAGCATTAAAGTTGCTTTGCCCAGAACATCAGACGGTATAAACTTCCTGTGTTTAGCTTCTGGAGAAAGTGCCCTTATTGCTTAGTCATGATCTTTCTGGAATTACAGCTGAGTACCTTGTGTGTGTACCAAAGTACCTCCCCTTGGGTAGGGCACAAACTCCAACCCCTGCTTTCTCAGAATAGTAAGACTTGCTTTGTGCTTGGATCCTGTCTCTCCTGGCTGGGATTTAGAAGTTACACTCAAGGGAAAAGCTGAGAGGAATCTGCAGCTCACCTCTGTATTCTCCATCTTTTAGAGATCATAGCTCCTTAATCTTGCCTGCATTGATTGTCTTTCAATGCCTTCAACACAGTTGTCTTAATACAGGTAGCCATTGTTTTACATGGGTCCGGTATGCATGAATTTCAGGGAACATGCTTTAGTTAAATAATACCAGGTCCTTAACAGTATGGTTCAAATTTCACTTGCTACCGTATATTAACTGAAATTACATAAAAGTACAAACTGTATTGCTAGCTCTTTAGTCCATGAGTCATTTAACAACAGATATGCATCATGATTAAAGACCAGTCACATCACTTCTTTCAGTGTCTGTCAGTTAATCATCATTACTCATCTGTTATTTAGTTTACCCACAGACAGCAAAGCATGTGGTTGTATTGCCTCCTTGTCTTCAGTGATAAGTCCACATAACATTTTATAAAAGTACATAATTGAAAGAGGGAATTGGTCAAGAAAGATGAAAGTATGGCAAAGAAACAAAAAGTAATAATGCTGACAGCGGCATTTTACTGGAATAATGGAATTATAGAAGAAACAACTGACTGGGAATGTTGACACTGCCGCCTTTTGAGAGACTAGATATGCAGCCATGGGAACTTAGTGAAGGTGAACTTTTGCACATAAATGAGGTAGGCGGTTGTAATGAAAAGGATGAGTTTATCCCAGAAAAAGTGATGCTGGCAAAAAACTTAGCATTAAAGAATCTCTCAGAGATATTTCATGACATCGGAAGTGCAAATTTTAACATGTTTGGAAGTTGATCCTGACTTAGAGAAGAATATGACAGTTCTGCAAGGTTTAGGAAAGATGCTTCCTTGTAGGGTATGTGTCATGAAAGCAAGCACGATTGAAACCGTACTTAAAGTTTTTACAGAGCAATAAATAAAGCGCTTGCATTCTCAGCATTTCTAATGTTTTAAATTACAGTGTACTAAATACATTAGTTTTATTTACTTTATTCATTTTCTTATACATTTATAACAGTTTTTAATGTTGGGACAATTTTTAAAGATCACACCATTGGTTATTAAGATCACTTTGTGTGGTTTCATGATCACTTTTCCAGTCCTGTACAACTGTATAAAGCAAGGACTGCTTATGTTTTATCCATCTTTTATAGTTGTTTTTGGATAAAAAATTAGTCCAATATAAGCTGAACTTTCACGTCAATAACTAGAATAAAGTAGAAGACCCACCTTCTCCCCCAAACCCTCCCAGAAAAAAAAAAACAACATAATTTTAAAAAATGATGCATTTTTATCTTTTGGACTATATTATTACCATATCAAAGAGGTGTTTGTGGTTAGTTAGTATTTGTTAAAGTTTCATTATGCAAAACGGCATTATTTGAGACTTCAGTAATGTAAAAGGTACATATTTTATGACACTGTACTCTAAATTTTCTCATTTCTTTTAAGTCTCTTAGATTTGAGTTACATGGAGTTGCTCCTTAGTTTTATATTTGTATGTCTGGTTAGATTGCAAGCTCTGTAAAGGCAGGCCTCTTGCTTCTTCTACCTTACTGAGTATACAAATTCCTGTTAAATAATTAAAAGAGTTTACGACCCTTTAAGAAGGTGTACTTTTTCCTTTTTCTTGCTGGCTGTTTGAAGATGAACTGAAATTTTAGGAGACTTGTGAATAAGAAGATAACCTAAATGGAAGAAGGCCAAATCTTAGCAAGAAAGCAGGGATCTGAGAATAATTTGGCTTCAGAATTGAAGGAAATAATTTTAATGGGTATTTAAGTAGGTGTTCTTGAAATCTATTGTGAATGTGGTGAGTCTGCTACAGGGAGCTCTGGGATTCAGCAGAGGATTCTAAAAATGATTAAAATATTTCACTTGGGGCATTGGAGGCTTGGGCGTGGTGGGTGGTAGTTAAGAGTTGTTTAGGGACACCTGGGTGGCGCAGTCGGTTAAGCATCTGACTTGGTTTCAGCTCAGGTTGTGATCTTGAGATTCTCTCTCCCTCTCCCTCTGCCCTTCTTGCTCATGCTCGCTCTCTCTCTCTCTCTCTCTCTCTCTCTCAAATAAATAAATAAATCTTGGGGAAAAAAAAGTTGTTTAGTCTCAGCTCTCCTAGCAGCTCCATAGGGCAACTCACTCAATCCCTTTGAGCTTCAGTTCCTTTATATGTGAAACAAGAGAGTATCTGTTATGTTCTTTTATAGGTGGAGGCTTAAACGAAACACTAATACAGCTTATGTGAAAGTGTGTGAAAGGAGGTAAAGCTATCTCGATAAAAAGAATTGTTGAGAAGTCACTTTGAGACCCTAGAACAGGGGTTGGCAAACTGTGGTCATGGGCCAGCCACCTCTTTCTGTAAATAAATATTTATTAGAACCCTTTCACACCCATTTATTTGTGTATTGTCTGGGACTGCTTTCATGCTACAACAGCTGAGTTAAATAGTTCTGCTAGAGATCATGTGGCCCACAGCCTAGAATATTTACTCTCTCTGACCCTTTTGGAAAACATTTGGCAGCTCATAGAAGGTTGACCAGACCAACAGCTCGTATTTATCGTTGACCTAATGCATGACTTAAAATGTCACATTCAGAACTGGGTATAACTTAACGTATCGGACTTAATCTAATAACTGCCTTCATTGCTATTTTTTGGCGTAATATTCCTTTTTTCCTATTTTTGTCCTACTTCCTTTTCTTTCTTGGATATACAACTGTTTTAAAGTTAGCATTGCTAAGTTAAATTTTATTACATTAAAAAAATTTTTTAAATTTTCAAACTGAGTTTCATTAAATCTGACTTAAAATGGTATGTGGATAAAATGTACTTTATTCAATTTTTATTTTTAGCTATAGATTTTTTTTTTTTTTTTAGCTGATTATGTTTGGTCTTGCTTGTATTGGTAATGATTGAGCTTACACTCAAAATCTCCTGTATAGTATCCTGTGGCTACTGGAGACATTGGTAGTTTATTTATTCTGCTTTTAAAAAACTAAAATACCCATTTAGGAAATTTTTAGCTAGGTAAATGTTGGTAGAAAATATATTTTGGGGGCGCCTGGGTGGCTCAGTTGGTTTTAAGCGTCTGCCTTCGGCTGAGGCCATGATCCCAGAGTCCTGGGATTGAGTCCCGCGTCGGGCTCCCTGCTCCGTGGGGACTGTGCTTTTCCTCTTGCTCCCCACTCACTCGTGCACTCGCTCATATATTCTCACACACACGCCGGCAAAAATAAATAAAATCTTCAGAAAATATATTTTGGGATAAAAGGCTGAATGTTACCTACATTAAATTGGTGAAAGGTGGGTGTAGTACTTCCTTCTAATTAAAATGCCTTTTTTTTTTTTTTTTAAGATTTTATTTATTTGACAGAGAGAGAGACACAGCAAAAGCAGGAACACAAGCAGGGGGAGTGGGAGAGGGAGAAGCAGGCTTCCCGCCGAGCGGGGAGCCCGATGCGGGACTCGATCCCAGGACCCCGGGATCATGACCTGAGCCGAAGGCAGACGCTTAACGACTGAGCCACCCAGGTGCTCCTAAAATGCCCTTTCTTTCTTTTTGTCTAGGTCTTAGGTTTTAATGCTCATCTCTGTTGTTAACTGCTATGTGAAGCCTTCTTTTTAAAATTTTTTTTAGCCAACAAATATTTATAGACCATCTAACATGAACCTGACACTCTGCTAGGAGTTAGTGATCATCCAGCAGTGACAAAACAGACATGCACCCCGTCTTCATGGAGCTTATGGTGGCATGGAGGCAGAATTATCCATGTTTTCATGCTGTCATGCCTCCTTGTCCATTTATATGCATTTTGCTCTCATATTTTATCACACTCTGGTGTGGTTATGGTTTATGTAATTCTGCTAGAATATAATTACATTTTTGGTTTTTTAAAAAATTAAAAAAAATTTTTTTTAAAGATTTTATTTATTTATTTGACAGAGACAGCGAGAGCAGGAACACAAGCAGGGGGAGTGGGAGAGGGAGAAGCAGTCTTAGGCATAGAGCAGCTAAATGAATACTAACTGAATGACTATTTTACTCCTTTTTAATACTGTAAGGGAATAATATTAACAGGCTTTTATACATAGTTTAATACTGCTATAAAATAGAGGAAGTATTTTGTTTGAATTTATTTACGAAAATCCAAAAGAAGGTCCTATTAATTTGTAAAGACAAAGATATTTCACCTTTTGGTTTGTAAACTGGTCAAAGTTGAGGCATAGCAGATGGTAAATTTCATTCAGAACTGCACCTGTAGCTCATAACAACTAAACAACGATTTTAAACAGTTTTTGAATACTTTCAAATGCTAATTTTAATTTTTCAGATCTGTGTGAAAGAGAAATAAGAAAAACTTTTGAAACCAAGAAAACTCATTTAAGACACACTGTGCCTTTCAGTGTTTTTTATGGGTTTTCATTTTAGATATAAAAGTATTTAACCTCCCTGTGAAAAAAAGTTGACCACAAAAAAGAAAAGAAAGTAACATTTTTATTATTTATGAGGCTGTTGTCACTACATGTGCAGGCTCTTTTCTATTAAATGTCAAGCTGTTTTTCTTATAAGCTAGAGATTTGAATAAATCTCTAAAAAATATTTTTAACATAATATATGACTTAGTTTTCAGCCTTGGTTTTTTGAGTATACTAAAAAAGAAAAGATAGCATTAAGTAAATTCCATAGTCCTTCAAATAAATCTAAGTTTTGACTGCCACATTTGTTGAAAATTTACATCAGTCAGTTTTTTGGTTTTAACCTAAAACTGGTTTTTAAGAGGAAAGTGAGTAGTGAAGGGTGATTTTTATAACAAGTCATAATATTTTGAAAATACTTTTGTTTGCTAGGTGATGTAAAAGACAATTGCAATGGTTTTTAGCTCTTTGGAGGCTTCTATGATAGAGACAGTTGGGTTATAATTGTATTGCTTTGTTTTTATCAGGTACATATAGTAGATTAAGTATTGCACTGACAATCTGTTGGTCTGAGAAGGACCTGATATTTATCTCATATCAGTTGTGTGGTCTGGCAAATCACTTTCCTCTGTAAGCTGGAGTTCCTTATAAACTGAATGTGGTAAGACTTCCCGAGACTTGCATTCATCCCATATACCTCATTCTGATGATTAGATGTTTTCAACGGATTCTGAAGGACTTCTTGGAAGAAGAATTACTGATGATAATTTCTCTCTTCCCCTGCTTCCTCTTTCTCCCTTCCCCTTCCCTCCCCCTCTCTTTCCTTTTCCATTTTCTCTTCTTCCCTCTCCCTTTTTCTCTCTCCCTCTCCCTGTCCCTTTGAAGCAGGACTTAGGTGGAAGGTAACTTACCAGAAATGTGTGGTGTCATAGAAAGAGTACTAAAACAGAGAGAGAAGAGACTTTAAGACTCAGCTCTGTATCTAGGGGAGCCAGACATTAAACAGCCTCTAAATAATTATTACATTTATAGCTTGAGTTGTAGAGGAAGGAGGAAGGAATAGAGAGCAGGGTGGTCGTGATGAAAGTGTTCCAGGCACAGGGAATGATCTGGGTTAGGCAGAAAAGCAGAAAAAAGCTAAGAGCAGGGCAGCTGGGTGGCTTAGATGGTTAAGTGTCTGCCTTCGGCTCAGGTCATGATCCCAGGGTCCTGGGATTGAGCCCCGCATTGGGCTCCTTGCTCAGCGGGGAGCCTCTTTCTCCCTCTCCCTCTGCCTCTCCCCCTGCTCATGCTCTCTCTCTGTATCTCTGTGTCTCAAATGAATAAATAAAATCTTAAAAAAAAAAAAAAAAGCTGAGAGCTTAGAGGAGACCATTTTGACAAGAACATGGTGATCAAGATTGAGTGGAAAGTAGCAAATGGTCCGAATTAGGCCTGGCAGTGCAAATTAGAGTGAGACCCTGTGTGTTCCGGGCTTTAAAGGCTATTTTAATGATATTGAACTTAATCCCCAGGAATTGAGGTGGGATAGATAGGGGACCATTGAAAGATTTTAAGCAAGAATATGACAGAATCAGATTTTCTTTTTAAAGGCATCTCTTTGGATGCAGTATGGTTAATGAATTCGAAGAGAGCAAACATGGAATTAAAAGAGCACTAGGAGTCCATTCCAGTGGTTAGGTGAGACATGGCAATTGTTTATAAGTGGTGGCTTATATTTGAGATATAGAACTGTTAAGACTGAGTATTTGGTTGATTGTGACAGGTATTAGATGAGAACTGTCAAAGTTGATTCCCAGATGTTGCGGAAACTATTGAGTGCGCCTAACTACTCTTTTGCAGCTTACACATACTATCCAGAAGTAGATCTGTGCTGTATTGTTACATTTACGATATCACTTTTTAATGCCCAGTCCCTTAATATAAATAAAAAAATTTTTTAAGGGCACCTGGGTGGCTCAGTCATTAAGCGCCTGCCTTCAGCTCAGGTCATGATCCCAGGGTCCTGGGATCGAGCCTGGCATTGGGCTCCCTGCTCAGCGGGAAGTCTGCTTCTCCCTCTCTCACTCCCGCTACTTGTGTTCCCTCTCTCACTGTCTCTCTCTGTCAAATAAATAAAATCTTAAAAAAAAATTTTTTTTAAGATTTTATTTTTAAGTAATCTCTGCACCCAACGTGGGTGGGGCTTGAACCCACAACCCCAAGATCAAGAGAGGATCAAGAGTCTTACCCTCCACCAACTGAGCCAGCCAGGCACCCCTCCTTAATACTGTTACAAAAGGAATTGTAGGTCACTTTGATGCCATACATATTTTAAAATGTCTGCTGATTTCTGATAATACTGTTTTACTTTCTGAATGGTGAAAAACATAAAATTTTGCTTGGGATTGACATCAGGCTTACTAGTTGATAACATACACTCATATTTTTAAGTTGAAACGTTTGCCTGTCTCCTGACCTCAAGCACCTCTCCTATTTGCCATTGTTTCATAAGATTATTGGTGTTTTGTAATCCTTTTAGTTCTTTTAATGTCTTCTGAAGTAATTCCCTTTTATCTGAAGACTTGCATTAACTTAAAGCAGCATACTACAAAAGCAGAGTAGCTGCTATTATTTCTGAGCCTATAGAGGCATTGTTGTCACTTCCGCTACATTTTTTCACTTTTCTTCTTTGAAGATCATTCTGTGTTAGAGAAGATGGAAGCTAAACAGAAGTCCAATAGTTGAGCTTTTTCTCTGTCTCTTAATATGATACTGTCTTCCCCAATAATTTTTTCCATGTGTTCTTTCTTTGCCACACATAGTTTATGAAGCTCGTTTTGTTTTCCTTACTATTATAAGCCTCGTCTTAGGCTTGGTGTTGGCTTTCCTGCTACTCTTTACATGTTCCTTGTATTAGGGTTCTCCAGAGAAATAGAACCAATTTTAAGAATATATACATAAAAGGAGATTTATTATGGGGAATTGGCTCATATGGTTATGGAATCTTAGAAGTCCCATGATTTGCCCTCTACAAGCTGGAAATCCCCCAAGAAAGCCAGTCATGTAATTCAATCTGAGTTAGAAGTCCTGAGAACCAGGGGAGCTAGTGGTATAAATCCCAGTCCAGTGGCATGAGAAGATGAAATGAGTTATCTCAGCTCAATCAGTGGGGCAGGAAAAGAGTGAATTCCTTCTTCCCCTTCCATTTGTTCTGTTCAGGTCCTCAACTGATTAGGCGATGCCCACCCACATCAAGGTGGGCAGTCTACTGAAAGTTCACCTATTCAATTACTAATTTCATCTGGAAACACTCTCAAAGTCACACCCAGAAATAATTAATCTGGACACTCCATTGCCAGCCAAGTTGACCCGTAATATTAACTGTCACATTCCTGCTATAACTTGGTCCATGTTTTATGGGTATCATTTTAATGTTAATTCATTGAATTCATTCAGTTAGTGTTACGGAGTCTATGCTGGAGATAAAGCAGTGAACAGAACAGACTGAAATTCCTACCCTTATACAACCAAAATTGTGGGGGAGAATAGATAAGGGGTGTGTGTGTGTGTGTGTGTGTGTGTGTGTGTGTGTGTGTTATCTGTGTATATATATGTATATACATGTAAAATATTTTTAATGTGTCATATGGTAGTAAGTGCTATGGGAGAAAAGTAAAGCAGGGAAAGATGAGAAAGAGCTGTATTGGGATAGGGCATTACTATTTTAAATAGAATGGTCACGGAGGGTCTCACTGATTTTGTGACATTAAATAAAGATCCAAAACAGCACTATGCATTTATCTAGGGTTCATACCTTACTAGGAGGGGAACAGCAAGGGTAAAGCCCTGAGGTGGGAGAATGCTAGGCAGTTTTGAAGAATCTAACCTTACTGCAGCTTTTTGAAGTTACAGATAATGTAAGGTTTTTTTTTTTCCTGGGATACCCCTTCTCTAGTCTTCTTGTCGTATTTTCCCTCTACTTTATAGTCTCGCTTTTTTTTTTAAACATTCTGTGTAGCAAAAATGACACTTTTTTTTATATCTAGTTCTTTCCATAAGTCTCCTGGGACACAAAGCATCCTTTTGGCAGTTGATTTTACACTATTCTGAAAGCAATAAACAAAGTGTTAAGAATAGATACAAGGAGAGATTGGACCTATTTATATTAAGGTGGTTAGGGAAGACCTCTTTGAAGAGATAATATTTAACCTGAAATCTTAAAGATGAGAGAGAACCAACCATTTCAGGGAATAACGTGTTTCAAGGACATGAGGCAACAAAGAGTTTGGTATGTTTTAGGGAACCGAAAGAAGGCCACTGTGGAAAATAGTGACCAAGAGGGAAGGGTGACATGAGATGAGATTGGAGAGATAGGAAGGAGCTAGATGATGTAGGGCCTTGTATAGGCCAACAAAAATAATTCAGATGTTAGGTGCAGTGGGAAGCCTTTGGAGAACTTTTAAGCAGGAGAGCAATAAGATGCAAAAATATGTGAAGAAGGAGCCAAGATTAGAAGTGAAGAGGCTATAGCAGTAGGTCCAGGTGTAAGATGATGGTGGCCTCTAGGGGGACAGTGGTTAGAGATGGAGAAAAGTCATTAAATTTGGGATTTGTTCTGGAGGTAGAACGGACAGAATCTATCACTAGATTGGCTATAAGGTTAGGGTGAAAAAAAGGGACAGCTAGATAGATAGTGGTGCTTTATACTGTGATATGAAATAACTAGATGGAGAATAGGTTTGGGTTGGGGAACAAAGCTGTTGAGAAGGTCAACTTTGAGGCTGAAAGTTTGAGATGTCTCTGAGACGTTGATGTAGAGATATATTGCGTTAGGTATTGCTAGAGTTAAGTATTGCGAGTGTGTGTCAGTAGATGGAGGTGGCTTAATAAATTTGAAAGCTGCAGCTTCTAATTTCATACTTGTTTACTTTCATAAGTACTGTCTTCATTATTTCATCCTTAAGGATATGACAGTTAATGTTCCCAGTGATGTAAGGCAGTGAAATATGGAGCAATTCCATATATTCCTAATGTTTGGCAGTTCTTTATATCCGCTAGCCATTTTGTGCTTTCCTTTCTGCATACAGCTGAGTTAGTCATTTCCATTATTTTGCCTGCAATACGGGAAGGTGAATAAGTTCAGTATAAAGCTGTGTGTGTGTGGCATTCAAGAATCTACAGCTTTGTGAGAAAGTTGCTTAAAGCAAATTTGTAACCTGCTTGAGCATTCAATTAAATTTTACTGTGGAACAGACAGGCATTTTACTCTATTATATTACATCTTTTAAATCAGTCTCCGTGTTCTGCTTTCTGTAATTAAAAATAATGATGGAAATCTGAAAAGTTTATGTATTTGCGTTTTAATATAAAGTTATACAGATACTTTGTTAGACTTCTTCAGAAAGACTGCTCATGAAATTACATGATTTAAATGAATAAGTAAATTTGGTAATAATTTGGATCATAGCCTCTTACAGTCTTTGGGTAGACTTGGCAGTGAACATCATGGTTAGTAAAACTTGGTGAAAACATTTAGACAGTTATTTCATAATATGCTACACATTATCCTAACATAAGTTTATTGGAAAAAGTCCATTAATAACAGTGAATGGTTGTATACCCCAGAGTTCACCAGTGGTAGGAATATATTTTGCATATGAGATACAGTTGATATATGTATAAATCTGTATAACTAGGTTGATTAATAATTGAAAATGCTTTTAGTGAATTTTTAGTGTTACAGGAACACAAAGATTTAGTTTGTAATGTCCTTTTAATTTCAAACCATCTACAGTAAAATGACTGCTTTATCATATCTTGTATTTATATTTGATCCAGTTAAAAAACTTTCTTAAAATTTATACCTCTTAACATACTGTCATTTTTTTCCTATAAGGCTTTAAGAAGCCTTTCTTCCAGGGGCGCCTGGGTGGCTCAGTCGTTCCGTGTCTGCCTTCAGCTCAGGTCATGGTCCCAGGGTCCTGGGATCGAGCCCCGCATTGGGCTCCCTGCTCAGCGGGAAGCCTGCTTCTCTCTCTCCCACTCCCCTGCTTGTGTTCCCTCTCTCACTGTCTCTCTGTCAAAAAATAAATAAAATCTTTTTTTTTTTTAAAGAAGCTTTTCTTCCACTATATAGAGGAAATGCAAACAAACATCTGTCTCATAAGTGATTTTCACTGTTGGAGTCATGGCCTGTCATTACTATTTAAATTTATAGCACAATTCCTCTTAAAAAATGAAAATTACACACACGCAGGTATATATGCATATGTAGTTTAACTTAATTTGTTTTTAAATAAATATTTTGTTTTGGAAACTTAAGAAAGTCATGATTTAAGAGAACAGAAAACCCCAGAAGTACTTACTTTCCTAATATTTTTGTTTTGTTTTGTCCATTAGCTCCTCATCACTTTTCTTAAGAGTACTAGTTCTCAAAGTGTAGACAGTTGGGTCAGAAGTATCAGCATGACCTAGGTACTGATTAGAAATGTACCCTAGACCAATTGAATCAGAAACTCTGGGGTCCCAGCAAAAGGTCTGAGCAACCTATGGTTCGTTCCACAAGCCCTCCAAGTGATTGTGATGCTCTAAATTTTGAAAACTTTAGTTTTCTGGAGCGGGATTTCTCAACCTTAGCAGTATAGATATTTTGGAGTGGATAATTCTTTGGTGTTGGGGCAGTGGCAGGGAGGGAGCTACCTTATGCATTGTGGGGTGTTTGGCAGCATTCCTGGTCTTTCTATCCACTCAATAGATGCCAGTAGCACACTGCTCCGCACTCTCTATCAAGACATTAAAAAAATATCTCAGACATTGCAAAATATCCCCCCAGGGACAAAATTGACCCATTTGAGAACCACTGCTCTAGAGAGAAGTGATAATAGAGTTAATGGATAATACAGCTTCTCCTCTAGAGTAGCAGTGACCACTAATTGGATACCCAGTTTCTGTGCTTGGCACTTTACATGAATTATCGTTGTCATCAGAGCAGCCTTGCAACATATGTTTGAAGGTCTGTTGGCTGGGCCAGCCCATTTAGGAGGTTTCTCATCTGTTTCGCCGGCACAACCCTTGAGCTTGGATGTTCGATTGTTACAGGGACTCATTTAGGGTGTATTTGGAACAAAGGGGGTTTGGCATATAAATGAATTAGAGTTATTTTAACCAGCTAACCCTTCTTATCTGGAAACCTAGCCATGTGAACTTCTTATTGTAGCACTTAGCCATAATTATTTCTGGATGGCAATTATTTTATATTTGCTGTAGTGACTATTAAATGACGAATGAATCAATAGCATGCTGTCATTTCAGTGAGACTAACTGTGCTTACATTTTTCAAGTAACATGTGTCTTCTATATTTTTCCTTTTCCCTCTTTTGCTTCCTTCCATCTCCCTCTCCAGCTCTCTGTGAGGCACTTGATGTAGTTCTGCATATCTTAGCACTTCTTTCCCTTTCTCTTACCTCTCATTTAATTTGACCTAATCTCCAACCCATTCCTTCATTATCTTTTTAGGGTCTGAATGGCCAGATATTTACATTTTAGTTGAACAATTTGTAATTAATGCCGTCCAATGTGTTACCTATTCCCAGATACCTCTTTCATGCACTTTTTAACAAAGACCTAGAAATTATTTTATTGAAGATTTCAGAGTTTGAAGCCCCTTCTCCCCCACACTTCTACCCCCATCCCTATGACATTCTGTTTACTCCGTCTCTGCCTGTGCAGACCAATTTTGATTAGTGGCTGTGGTAGTGAGTTTTGGATGTCAGAATTCTGTGCATTAATGATTTAGTCCTTTCTTGAACCAAAGAAGTGAGTATGGCTCTATAGCAGTGCTAATTTCTTATTATTCATGGCATGTCTCTTCTCTTTTATCACTTTAGAAACTGTAAAAGATTCAGAAATTCTTCTATGTGAAAATCACATTTAAATACTATTAAACTATGCCAGTGTTTTGATTAGCATTCAGAGAGTTGCAAGATTTTAACCCAAAACTAGAAAAGAAATCGCTTATAAAAAACCGAGTGCAAAATAAATTTTTTCATCTAAGATGCAGTGTGTTCAGTCACGTCTTGATTATTATCTTCAAAGTGGCTTTCTACCTAAGAAGCATTACTTGCCACAGGGTCCCTTTAGGATCCAAGCTATCCTTTTTTTGATATCGTTTCTTTTTTCTTTCCCAGTGGAGATATCAATAAAATATCCCCAACAGCATTTTTAATTGCGGTTAATTTCACAAAAGATTTAGGCAAAAAGACTTCATTTTAAATTACTATAAGCCACACTGAAAGCTAAACGTCCAAGATTTTGTGGCTCTTTTTCTTAAGCTAGCTTCTTGGTTTTAAATATACTACTTGGGTTTTTTTCCTACAGGTATTATGGTATTAACCTGCATTGACTTTCCAGGTATTTGAAGGTGAAATTACTTTTATGTAGGATTGTAAAACTCTATGAAAGCATCTTTTACATATTTTTTGCAAGATAAAAAGTATTGATATTTGTCCACGGAAAATAAAAGGAAGGGATGGAAGAGAGGACAGTCAGTGGAAATCTAATATCTAGGAAGTAGGAAGAGAAAGAAGACCATTCCATAGCCTTATTGAGTTAAAGGGAAAGGCTTTACATTTAGAAATTTTGTTACCAATATGTTTATAATAACTTATTTTTAGGTGTTATTACACTAAAAAGAATACTCTGTGGGATTTAGATATTTGATTTATAAATCAGTAAGTTGAGAAACACTGGTAGAATAATTTCGGGTATTAGTAATATTCTCAGTTTGACCCTTAGGATTCTTAGAAATTCTGATTAAATTTTTTTGCCTTGTAGGATACATTGTGTATATCACTTACCACTAAAAGCTACTGAATACATTTAAAATAATACTATTTAGTCCAAAATAAACTCATTATAGGAAATAATAAAATGTAATACATAAAATGTTGGGTGGGCCCTATTTTTTGAGGTATGTATATAATTTTAAGAATCAACCTTGTTTTGGTAATGAGTTTAAATAAATTAATTTTGCAGTAAATGCCACCTGAATAATCCTTTTAGCTAAAAATTGAACTATGATTGAATTTTCCAGTTTCAGTCATCATTGTTGTCTTCTTTTGGGAGGTAGTTCCTAAGTGATGTTTTCCATTGGTTATCACAGTGCATCTCTCCTTGTTCTCATTGAAAAATTGTGCCTTAGATGAACGTGCTGAGGCAAATAGTATTTGTTTTTGCAGTACCCACTGCTAAGTGTTCAGTTTCGTCATCTGCAACTGTGAAAGGAGACAAGATTTGTTAAACTATTATACCTGACACTACCGTGAATTTTGAAGTCCAGAACTCTGGAGTTTTGAAAATATGAACATTCCATTCATTATTAGTTTCCCAGATTCCTGTTAATTATAGGTTATTGAACTGACTTGGAGTTTTACCAAGCAAGCAGTGTTTTTATTCATAGAAATAAAATTGAAAGTTTCCCATAATATGGTATTGCGGTATTGTATCCCTGATACAACTGGCCCGATGATGTCAGGTAAATAATTTACCTGCTTTGAACCTCTGTTTCCTCCTGTGTAAAATGAGGATAACTATCCAGTAAGTTGCTGTGAAAATCAAACAATATGAAACCCATATAGGGTTTTAAAAATAGCTAAATTCTGTACAAATATGTTATTACTAATAAAACCCAGCTCCGAGGTTTTACTATAATCAGAACCCACAACTTTTCACTCTAGCTTCACTTCAGTGTATTTGTTTAATACCACTTCGTTACCAGCCTTACTTCTAACATGCTTTTTACTTAAGCATCTATCACTTGGTTATCTGCCATTTGAAGAGATGGGGGTGGGGTGGAGAGGCCTTGAACCATTAAGCACTCACTGCCAGTGCAAGATAAAAGACAAATCATACCGATTAGAAATTGTGATAATTTTATGTATGTCAGTCTGGCTTCTCCAGCTACATATTAAGTGAAGGAAAGAACCTATTGTGTACTTGTTTTATTTTGTTTTAATTTAAAATTCTCTACAGCTCCCAGTACTTAATTAGGTACATAAAACGGAGCAGATAGTTTGATAGATTTAACTCTATGCAGATCCTACAAAGTAAAAAGTTGCTTGAGCACACCATTCCTTCTGTCAACTGTTTTACCCTTTCTTTCCTCTTCGTTCCCTAAAATTAAACTGGAGATTCATAGTATGAACCATTTGCAATGGGGAACTTTTTTAAAGGGAGATATTTTTCATGTACTTACCATGGAGAGGTTAGATGGATTTGAAATAGAAGAGAATTTATCAGGAATTATATTACATTTACTAAAGTCTTGTGATGTCCTAGGCCTGGATATTTTTATATGTGTTGTCTCAGTAATTTATCACGTGAATTAAACATTATCAACTTTGAAAACAAGGAAGTGAGCTCACAGAGCTAGTAAGAGATGGGACAAGGATTTGAACTTAGATCTCTGATTTTAAAATGGTTGTGTTTGGGGCGCCTGGGTGGCTCAGTCGTTAAGCATCTGCCTTCGGCTCAGGTCATGATCCCAGGGTCCTGGGATCGAGCCCCGCATGGGGCTCCCTGCTCGGCAGAAGCCTGCTTCTCTCTCTCCCACTACTCCTGCTTGTGTTGCCTCTCTCGCTGTGTCTCTTTCTGTCAAATAAATAAATTAAATCTTTAAAAAAAAAATGGTTGTGTTTTCCATTACATCTGGGGGTTATTAACTCTGGCTACATATTAGAATCATCTGGAAGTTTCTTAAAAAGTACAGTTGCCAGGGCATCTGAAGTAATTGGTCTGGAGTGGGTCCCTGACGTTTGTCTTTTTGTAAACTCTTCAGGTGATCCAAGTGAGCAGCTAAAGCTGAGGAATGTTGCACTGCACATGGTGTCTCCTGACCACTGGTGCCTCCCCCATTCTCCCCCCTGCCCTGTTTCTAAAGCTTTCGTTATTTGTCAGTATTAATGGGATTTTCTCATCAAAAGCATGCAAGGTTTGTATTAGAATAAAGACAGAATATCCTGCATAGTAAACATTGCAAAGATACAGTGACTATAATGGACTTTTTTTTCTTTCAAAAATTAAAATAGATTTTTGTTTTTGTCTTAGAATTCTGGTGGGCTCTCTGAAGTGCAAATGAGCTTGATTACTTGTTGAATTTGTTTCTGGCCCTCTGACTTTTAGGAAAGTAATAAACTGTAATTTAGTCTTAAGAGGAAAAACATTTTCTCAATTTATAGTAGCTTTGAAAGGTAATAAATCAGATTACTGGTTATAAATCTATAGGTGATTTACACAGGGAAGCATTTAGTTAATTAGTCTTGGTCTACCACGGTGCTACAGCTCTGTAAATCTCTATTTGGGAAACAAGCTACTTTAAAGATTGTCTTTTAGATTAAATGAAGACTTAATTATAATTGAAGATCATTCTCTCTTTTTTTTTAATTTTAACATGAGCACATAGAATAGTTGTTTTTTTAGCATCATGACATTTTTTAATTTTGAGGCCCTTTTATGTAATTACTGGCCCAATTTGAAATAAACTTTTCTTAATTGGCTGGGATACAGTTATTGAATTCTGTCTACGTAAAAATAAAGTCAATTACTGGGATTGACTGTTGGAATACATTAGAGATGTTATAACTTGCAGTTATGGTTTATTGTGATGTTGAAATTAAAATTTACAGTCTGCTTTTTCAAATTCCAGGTAAGATTAGTTTTCTTTAAGTTTCCAGCAATGTTTTTTAAACCATTTATGAAGTAACCAGTTTTTACTGGCTCTGTTTATAGACCTGTGTTGTAAAGTATAACAGTTTTGAACCTCTCATCTTCCCAGATCAACAAGAAACCTCATTTTTTTTTTCCCACCATGCTTATCCCCTCTCTTGTAATATTTTAAGACATGTTAGGAGAGGGAGGGGTTGAGAAGGAATTGTTACTAGATCTTAAAGATAGTAGAGGTAGAACTCAGATGAGCCTGCCAAGACTTGAGGACTCAGATGTTGACCTAGGTGTTCTTGGGCCACCATTCCTGCCCCCACCACCATTTCACCATTTCATTTCCCCATTTCTGGAGATTAATGCAATCGAAATTGATGGAAGGTAAATGTAACTATATTGTTTCCACAGCATGAGAGGATAGGGTTTATATGGTAATTGAAATGGTTGGAGGAAGCAGAAGGGGATACGCTGGATTGTATTATGGCTCTCAGTCTTCCCACCTGGTTAACAAAGGCCACTCAGTTGCATAACTCCAGGAGGCAGCATTCACACAGAATTTGATGTGAGTGGTGCAAGCTCTCTGGCCCTGAGCCAGACTGAACGCTCCAGCAGTCTTGTGATGATGAGGTTTTGGCAGAACCACTTTCCCATACTTGTTTTGACAGTTCACTACCTTGTTGCTGAATCTGGAAGCTCAGTGTCTTCTTTTGTTGACTCTGAGGCAGCCTAAGATCACTTATGTAATTCTTACTTTGTGCCAGACACTGTTGTATTTTGCATGTATTAACTAATTTATTTCTTCCAATGACTTTATGAATATGTACTATTAATATCTTCATTTTACAGGCAGTTCCATTTATAGGAAATTGGGACACAAAGTTTAAAAGTCTATTGCTCAAACTCCGGCGGCTATTAAATGGCAAAGCTAGGAAGCAGACCAAGGCAGTGTCGCTCCAGAGTGTCTGTTTTTCCCACCATACCATGCTACGTTTGGAATTCCTTCTTTTTGTTCTGCATTTCCCTAAACCAGTCAGTCATATCGTTATTTAGTCGCTTAAACATTGATTGAGCATCTACTTTGTGCCAGGGACTTTCTAGGACTGAAGACAAAGGCCTTGCCCTCATGGAACTATATCTAGTTGGGGGAGAGCGACAAGAAATAATTAGACACGTGAGTTGGGTAATTTCAAAGTTCAATTTCAAAAATGTCTAGATAGAAAATAGAACAATGCCTCACTTTGAATTGATGGGATCTTCTCTGAGGAGGTGGTGCTACTTCTATTGGGACTTGAATGATCAGAAAGCAGCAGCTTTGTGAAGATAAGAAAAGTGAGGATTCCAAGCTATGATATGGGAACAAGTTTGGTGTTTTCTAGGGACAGAAACGAAAAATCATATGACTTGGAGCTTAGTAAGTAAACAGATTGATGGGCAGTGAGATCTCAGAGGACTTCAGGAGCACCTGCGTTTCCAGACGGTGAGAGGGAAAGACATTTTGGTTGTTCATATGCAGTTCGGGCAGGGAGCAGTCCTCCCCCGTTGCAGGCAATAAGGAAGTGAGTGCAGTGGATTTTTAAGTAATGATTCTAGTACTTCTAAAACCATATTGTTAAAGTACATCACAGAGCATTATTCCTTATGGCCCATTAGAAACATGTGTGGAAAATCACTCATTAATGATACAATTTGATTTACGTTTTATAAGACCATTCTGAATGTTCTGAGCAGGGATACAAGTGGAAGGACAGAGTCCAATTAGGTTGTCTCCGTGGTTCCGTGAAAGCTGACAGTGCTTTTGAAAAGTTGTGGCAGTGAATACAGAGAGAATAAATTATACCCTAAATATGTATTTATATTGATTACTTTCCTTAATGTTGGTTTTCCAGATGGTAGCACTTCTATTGTAGGGCAAAGGAGTAAATGTCATCGCTCAGTTTATTATGAGACAATTGGTAGCCCACATTGAAATTTTCCTGAGATCCAGGTTTTATTACTCTTTTGATTCATTCAAACAACAAATTCCCCAGAGGACAATCCTCCTGCCAAGATGAATGTTTATGTTCGGGATGAGCCTTCTTCAGGAGTAACACTCCTCTCAGCCAGCCCTCTGGTCTTGCCTTCTTCTACCTTCATGATGAATTCTCAGGGGCCCTGAAGCTTTCCCAAGTCTTCTTTGCTTTGGTTAGGGCCTCCCCCACTGATATAGCTCAGTAACTTTAAACCTCAAAGAGAAGGGCTCATAGAAACACGTGGGTGTAGTTTGTTGAGCAGCATCCAAGCACCAGTGGATGTGTTGCCACAGAGAGAATGCTCCCTGCCATGGTTCAGCTAAACACCCTATTAACCTAGGATTCTCTTAATTTGACTTGACTTAGAAGGCAAATGAGTTTGAAGATACAGGTCGCCTATTTAACGCACCTGTGTATGGCAACCTACCAAGTTACTCATTTTTTGTTTGTTTGTTTTGCTTTACAAAGATGTTTACATATTACATATGAAGAAATTAATTCAAATAGGTTTATATACTTTTACGTATTTTGAAAGCCTCTGGTCAAAACACTATATATATTACAAGGTCAATTGTAGTACTGATTCGAATAATACTGTTGATAAATGCAAAATTTTCTGAAGCTGTGATTTTCAACTCTTTGCTTTTCTCTTCAAAGAAAAGCTTAAAGTCTATGTTTTATGTGCTGACACTGATTTGGGATGCTGTAAATATGTTTTTTTTTTACATCACAGATGTTGAAAGACTAGGAAGTGGATAGAGCATGCATGTGGAGGCTGCCTCCTTTCCTGTAGTTTGAGGGTGCCAGACAGCAATGCCACATTGCCGAACTGAAGCTAAATAGCAGTCCCGGTAGTCCCTTAGATGTCCTCCATGTCTCCTGGGGAGCTTTTAGACACATGTATTGTTTGTGACATTAGAATGTTAAAATTTATTTTGCCTTGAGTTTGCCACTCATAAAGCTTAAGTGAAAGAACAGATACATTGTTTAAAATTGCTGCTTTTTTCTTGCAGTTTTTTCCATGTGAGGAACAAAGAAAACTTTAAAAGCTTCTTTGGGAGATTCTGATTTTTAAAAATGTTTTTTTCCCGAATTTTTAAAAATTTCCAAGACCAATATAGAAGCTTAATTCAGCAATGAGAGAGAGAAGTTGGTGACCACCAGGATCTTGAGGAATTCTATTTTTAATATCTTTATTACAAAAATAGATTCACTTTCTATAAGGCAGTCCTTCAGTTGTGTGATTCTTAATTTTGTAGCCTTCCTAAATGAATAAGCTAAGTTTAAAAAACAGAAACCAAATTATTAGTCATATTGTTAATAGCTCTGGCAAGAAGGGTGTAAGTTATCTTCCCTTCTCCAGTTCTTTGAATAAACTAAGTGACCAATAGTTTTAATTTTCTCCTACTTAGTTGTTTTGTTTTAGATTTAGAATTAAGTTAATGTGAAAGTTCTTGAAATTGATGTATATTTACTTATAATTATAGTTTAAAAAATGAACAGCTAAAGACCATTATGCTTCTTTTACTTGTAGGTTGCTTTTATGACTGATAAATAATTTTTATGACTTAATTATAATAACTAATAGCATAGTTATATTCAAAGTATTGCTTGGTAACAAGTCAGTATGTTCTTGATTCATCAATATGTAGGAAGGTAGTAAGGCATCCTAACTCTAATTTTATTTTAGTTATTGACTAGGGGTTAGAAGAAATACTGATATTACAGAATTCAGTGTGAAAGAGTGGATTGGTTATACACTCAATCTCAGGACTGCTTTCCTCCTTCTACTTGTGTCTTTCTTGTTAATAACATTGACTTATAAAAGCTAGATTATTCTTGGCTGGAATGTCTTTAGTATTATTGAGGAAATACCTATTTTATGTAAGAACATAACAGTTTTATAAGAAGAGTGAAAGCTACTATTAATTAATACATATCTTTTATTGTGTCTTTATTCCTTTTAAACATAGTTGTATCAGATTGGGTCTAGTCAGGAGGTAGAAATCACACAGAAGGTTAAACAGGGTAAATTCCATATGAAGAATTATTAACTCTGATGAAAGAGTGACTATAAGATATAAGAAAACTGCATATGGTACTCTAGGACGAAGGGAGGAAAGTCACACTTATAAGAATCCTCTAGCCAAGACTGGATTTAGAACTTGTGGGAGGAGATATAGTTCAGTCCACTGGATTAGTAGAGAAATTCACTCTTCTACCCAGACTGGAGCTGGTCTGCAGTCACTGGGCAGTCAGGACAACTGGAGTGCAGGCCACTAGCAACAAGTGGTCTGGGCATGCAGAGGGAGTGGCAGTTGTATGGGAAGTGGCAAGTAAGCCACCCTGTGGGCCTCCTGAGGAAATCAGGGACTGACAGGGTCTAGGGGTCTTCAGTGTGCCTATGCAAGCAGGAAGCTCTTTCTCCTTGCAGTGTCCTTTTAGCCCTCTACTGAGAAAGTTTAATGTGGTTGTAAGAATAGAAATGCTTCAGGGGCACCTCAGTGGCTCAGTTGGTTAAGCATCTGACTCTTGGTTTTGGCTCAGGTCCTGATGTCAGGGTCATGAGATTGAGCCCTGCGTTGATGGAGCCTGCTTAAGATCTTTCTTTCCCTCTGCTCCCCCCCACCCCCCCACTCACGCGTGTGGGCACCTGCACAGAAAGGAAAGGAATGCTTCAATTGTGTCTGTTAGGGCAGGACATATGTTAAAGGGTCATTTTGAAGCTTAGAGTCATTAAATGATAATGGGCACAATAATGTTCCTTTTTCCAGTTTATTTTTTTTTTGCCATATAGATATGTAAAAACTTTTGACTAATTGCCTTTCTGTACTTTTTATTGTTTGTGTTTGCTTTCCTTCTCACTGACGTTTTGGGTCAGATAATTCTTGGTTGTGGGGAACTGTCCTGTGCATTGTAGTATGTTTAGCAGCACCCCTGGCCTCTGCTCACAAGATACTAGTATCACATAAACAGTTGTGACAGCCAAAAATGTCTCCAGACCTACTGGTGAGCACAAGTCTCTCCTAGTTAAGAACCACTGTTGTTTATTAAAAAGTACTCTGTTAAAAACTATCTAGATTTCTCTTGTAATAAAGGTTTGCTTGTGGTTTTTAGCAAATGCTATTTTAATAAAAGAGGGTGTCTTAGATAATTATAAAGTTTTGTTTTTGGAACAGGTATTAGAAACTATTTAATTGAACTTCTTTATTTCATCTATAAGTGAATTAGTTTTCAATTGATTTGTTTCTAGTCACCTAGCTATTTAGTTGCATACCTAGGATTGGAACCCAAAATGTTTTCACAAAGAGGTTATATATGTAGTATTTTCTTGTTTGTTCTTTGCTTTAAGAGCATATGTTATGCATGAACTTTGGTAGGTGCTAGAGATTTGATGATGAGGCAGTGAGTAAAATTTCAGGTTATCATGAAGAATCATTTTTATTTAGCTGTCACACTCTTGCTTGATAGTTGATGATAGATACTTTTTAAAAAGCATTGAAAGAATATTCGATTCATATATGAAAGGACTGTGGTTAAAGGAGCTACTCTTAGCATTAAGATGAAGTTTTGTGGTTGCAACTGTTGAAACGGTTGTGGGCTTTGAATCAGAAGACTGAGAGTCTGGTCTTACTTCTTCATGAAACTCATAACAACCTAGGCCTTCATTGTCATCTGTGAAATTACATTAGACTACCTGGATTCTGAGTTACCTATCCTACCAGTTGCTGATACAGTATGAACTTCCAGATTGAAGTTGAAAATGAGAATAGAGAAGGCCTAGAGACTGTCACAGTCTTCTAGGACAGGGATAGAAGAAAAAAAAACAATTAAACTTTGTTCTTTTATATAATTATAGTGACCTAAACTGTATCAACACATTGGCTATAATTTGGATTGAGACGAGTCTAATAGTGGAGAATGTGCTTTAATACCAAGCTGATCTGAAATTCTGGTGCTATTCATGTGCTTTACAGAGATTTGACTCTGAGATAAATTTCTGAGTGTAAAAAGTAATTTTAAGGTAGGATTCTGGGTAAGTCAAAAAGGAGTTACTTAAAAAACAACAGTATAGGAAAAAATATTTGCCTAGATTTATCAGTAAGAGGCTTGTAGCCAGAATACATTAAAAAAAAAAAATCTCACAACTCAACAGTAAAAAAGACAATCCACTTAGAAAGGGGACAAAGAATTTGATAGACATTTCTCCAAAATAAATATATAAATGGCCAGTAAACAAATGAAAAGATGTTCAGCATAATTACTCATTAGAGGAATATAAGTCAAAACCATAAGGAGAGAGGCGTGTGGGTGGTTCAGTCAGTTGGGCATCCAACTACTTTTGATTTCGGCTCAGGTCATGATCTCAGGGTCTTGAGTTGAGCCTCTCCTGGGGCTTCATGTTCAGCGCAGAGTCTGCTGGAGATTCTCTGCCCCTAGCCCCACTCTTGTGTGCTCGCTCGCTGTCTCTCAAATAAATATGTCTTTAAAAAAAAAAATAAGGAGATAACATTTCAGACCCACTAGTGTGACTCTAATAAAAGGGTGGGGAGACACTTGGGTGGCACAGTCAGTGAAGCCGCCGACTCTTGATTTTTGGCTCAGGTCCTGATCTTGGGGTCCTGGGGTCAAGCCTCATGTTGATCTCTGCGCTTGGTGGGGAGTCTGCTTGAGGATTCTCCCCCTCTCTTTCTCTTTTCCTCCCCACCATGGCCCCCACTTGTGCATGCTCTTTCTTAAATAAGTAAATCTTAAAAAAAAAAAAAAAAAAGATATGCAATAACAAGCATAGACATGGATGTGGACAAATTGGAACCCTTCATACATTGCTGGTGGGAATGTAAAGTGATGCAGCCTCTTTGGAAAACAGTTTGGCAGTTTCTGAAAACATAGTTACCATATGGTAGTTGAACAGATACCATATAAATCAGTATTTCCACTCCTAGGTTTATACCCAAGAAAATTGAAGATACACATCCAGTACAAAAGCTTATATGTGAATGTTTATAGTAGCATTATTCATAATGGCCAAAAAGTAGAAACAACCCAAATTTCCATGAACTGATGAATGGGTAAACAAAACGAAAAAATTTATCTCCATACAATGAAATATTATTTGTCCATAAAAATGAATGAAATCTGAGACATGCTACAACTTGAATGGACCTTGAAAACAAGCTAGGGGAAAAAAAAGCAGATACAAAAGTCACATACCGTATTCCATTTATACGAAATGTCTGGAATAAAGATTAGTGATTTCTAGGGGGATAGGAAGAGAGGAAAAGGTGGGTAATTATTAATGGGTATGGGTTTCTTTTTGGGAGGATGAAAATGTTCTGATACTAGATACTGCCAGTGGTTGTTCAGCTCTGAATATGCTAAAAAACACTGAGTTGTACACTTTAAAAGGGTGAATTTAAAAAGTAAAAGGGTGAATTTTATGATATGTGAATTATATCTGAGTAAAGTGGTTTTTTTTAAATTGAACCTGGAAAACTTAAAAAGGAGTTATTTAATCACTGAGATTAAGCTGCAATCAACAGTTAATGCTTAAGTGTCAGTTCCACATTTCCTTCAAACCCTTTCCTGTAATTTTGTCTTTTTTACTGTTTAATGTTTATTGTGTTTGGTGTTTTGATTTTGTTTCTTTAAATAAGTTCTGGTTAAGATTTAGACAGTAGCAATAGGATAGGGAATCTAGACATTCAGCCCTATTTGGTTTTTTGCCTTGATGACACAAGTAGTCATCTGTTCAGGGTTTCTCTTATGAGATGAAATGTCTATGCAAATATCTAGGAAGAGGAAGCAATAATGTAGAAAAATTTATTTTATATTTTGCTTTATGTTTAGTTATGGAAAGATAAGTTTAAAAAAATAATATATAAGGGGCACCTGGGTGGCTCAGTCATTAAGCATCTGCCTTCGGCTCAGGTCATGATCCCAGGGTCCTGGGATCGAACCCCACATCGGGCTCCCTGTTCGGTGGGAAGCCTGCTTCTCCCTCTCCCACTCCCTGCTTCTCCCTCTCCCACTCCCTGCTTGTGTTCCCTCTCTCGCTGTGTCTCTCTGTCAAATAAGTGAATAAAATCTTAAAAAAATAAAATATATATAAATGATGCTTTTCCAGAAACTTCTAAGAGGATGTTTAACAACTTTCATTTCTTCATGTGAGGTTTTAAATTATAATGTTCATTTTTAATAACAAATAATTTATCATTACAGACAGATTTGACCAGTTTTGGGCCATCAACCGGAAACTCATGGAATATCCTGCAGAAGAAAATGGATTTCGTTATATCCCTTTTAGAATATATCAGGTAGGAAGTAACATTTTTAACAATACCAACTTGTGAATGCCTCAAACATCTTACTTCTTGAAGTAGTATAGTCCAAAACTCTTTAAATTTGCATAGTAACTGAAGGGTATTTGTTAGGGCTTTCTTTCCAGAGCTTATCTTTTGGTGATAAACAAGTCAGAGACTACACTGAAATATTTGACTCATATTCAGTTGATCCTCATTATTTGCGGATTCTTTATTTGCAGATTTGCTTGCTTTCTAAAATTTATTTGTAAGCCAGAGTCAGTACTCAGCAGCGCTCTCATGGACATATGCAAAGCTACAGAAATTTGATTCACCCATATTCAGCAATGCCGTACCTTCTTGTTTCTGTTTTCCTGCTATAAACAAGTTTCTTTTCCCTGTTTAGTGCTATGCTTTTTACATTTTTGTGCTTTTTATTGATGATTTTGTTGTTTAAAATGGTTCCCAAGAGTAGTGCTGAAGTGCCATCTTTAAAAAGAAATGCACATATGGGACACCTGGGTCACTCTGTCGCTTGAACATCTGACTCTTGATTGGCTCAGGTCATGATCTCAGGGTTGTGAGATCAAGCCCTGGTCCCGCTTCGTGCTGAGCGTGGAGCCTGCTTAAGATTCTCTCTCTCCCTCACCCTCTGCACCCCCCCATGTGTGCGCTATCTCTCTCTTTCTCATAATAAATAAATTAGAAAGAAACACACATAAAACAAGGTTATGTATTGGTCAGTTGAAGAACATTTTGTGACCAGAAACACACAGTAACCCAACCCTATATTTGCTCCAGGAACAGTGGCTCAGCATTTGCTAATTCAGTGTTTGCAGTGACTTTGTAAAACGTAGCTACCACAAATGAGGGGAATTGATGTATTTGTTTTAAATGGTGAGTCTTTAGTGTTGTACAACAAAATAGGTAAGTAGAATCTCCTTATAGCACACTTTTATGCGGGTGAAGAAACTCCTGTTTCTGTAGAGTACTTTAAAATTTCTAGGTGCAGGGTGCCTGGGTGGCTCAGTCGTTAAGTGTCTACCTTTGGCACAGATCATGATCCCAGGGTCCTGGGATCGAGCCCCGCATCAGGCTCCCTGCTCCACGGGAAGCCTGCTTCTCCCTCTCCCACTCCCCCTGCTTGTGTTCCCTCTCTAGCTGTGTCTCTCTCTGTCAAATAAATAAATAAAATCTTAAAATAAAATAAAATAAAATTTCTAGGTGCTTTGCATATAGCAAATACTTTGTAAATATTTGTTGAGTGAATGGTATTCCAGAAAGTAAGTTACCAACTATCTCCAGAGAAAAAGCAGTTGAGAATAGAAATTGGAAACATAATATTACAGGCATGGGCTCTAATCAAGCAGAACTTCCATTCAAACTCAGAGAGATGGTGTCATAAGTTCCCCTTGTAGCCATTTTCAGTGTCCCACAGTCTTTACTCATAGTGACTCTATAGTAATTTTTTTAAAATCTTTTTTTTTAAAGATTTTATTTATTCAACAGAGAGAGAGCACAAGTAGGCAGAGCGGCAGGTAGAGGGAGAGGGAGAAGCAGGCTCCCTGCTGAGCAGGGAGCCCCACGTGGGACTTGATCCTGGGACCCTGGGATCATGACCTGAGCCAAAGGCAGCCGCTTAACGACTGAGCCACCCAGGGGCCCCAATTTTTTAAATCTTTTATAGAGGCATCAATCGTATAACTGTATTAAAGAGGAAAACTGTTTAATTAAAAGTAAGTAAACAAAAATCCCAGTATACTCAAAGAATGAAAAGTGTTTCTGATTTAAATAAGGTATCTTTTTATTGATTTCATTAACATAATGGTAGACTATTTTTAAGATTTTATATATACACACACACACACACACACACATATATATATATATATTTTAGAGAGAGAGAGAAAGAGAGCACGAGCGGGGTGAGGGGCAGAGGGAGAAGCAGACTCCCTGCTGAGCAGGGAGCCAGACGCGGGGCTCGATCCTGGAACTCTAGGATCGTGACCCGAGCTGAAGACAGATACTTAACTGACTGAGCCACCCAGGCACCCCTAGATTATTTTTAAATCATGGATTCATAATATGTACAATAGAAATAAAATGAGAAAAATTCCTGTTGGAATAAGACCAGATGATCTAATTAGCCACACTTCTCTGCTTCCTTTTTTTAATTCCACAAGTCTTTGTTAATCACAGATATTATACAGTGGGTTTGGAAATACCACAGCTGATTTATTTATACATAGTCTTGTATTATGAAGAATCTGAGGCAATTAACACAAATAATGAGAAAACAAAATTTAAAGTCAGAGCTACATATCATGAAACATCTGATGTAATTTACAAGAATTTATAATCACAAAATAGAAAAGAATTTAAAATCAAAACTACTGAAAATAAAAAACGGAAACTCAGCATGAAATTACATAAGCTGTGAATGAGTGAGATACTCAGATTTATTAAAATTGACCTGCAGATTTGACCCCAAGTATTCTTGTAGCCAGAGCAAGGGAGAAGAAATGTGGTAACATTTTTTTTTTCATTATACATAAGGAGAAAACCTGCTAGGTTATTAGGGAAAGCTAAACTTCCTCAGGCATGGGAAGGCTAGGACTGAAAAGACTTTTAGGATTTTTTTTGGAAGAATGTGTTTATCAAATAAGAAGGAAAGTAACTGATGGAGCAAAGCATTTGGGGATCGGGATTAACAGTGAAGGTTAACCCAGCAGACGAGAGGTTTGCAGAGAACTGTTAAGGAATAGGAGGGGAAAAATTGTTGCTACTCATGTGGGAAAGCATCAGTCTTTCCTTGTAGCGAGTAATAAAGCCATCTGCTGAAAAGAGAGGGGTGCAACAGTTTTGGAAAACTGTTCTTTTTGACAGTGGGCAAATAGAATGGTTCCTACAGTTGCATAAAATGATGTGAGAAAGAAAGATGGCAGGAAGCCTAGTTGTATGAGAGAAGAAATATCTCACATTAGATGCCTCTGTACTGACCACCTAGGCATTCTGTAAGAGAAACTTTTACAGAGCTAGATTCACTAGTGATATGCTTTTAGTTATTCCATAGAGAAAAGCCAAAATGGAGCCAGGTTTTATGGACTAAGTATAATACCTACAGTGAGTAGGATTCTTCATGTAGTCCATAAACCCCGTAGAGAGAGTCTACTTCTTCACCATCACTGATGTGGATATTGGTGGTTGAAGTACGTATTAAAAACAATAACAGGTTATAGAATTTCAGAGTAGTCCTTAAGTTTTCTGAGTGGATTTTAAAAATAAAAAAAAATTTTTTTTCTAAGTAAGCTCTATGCCCATTGTGACGCTTGAACTCGTGACCTTGAGGTCAAGAGTTGCATGTTCTACTGACTGAGCCAGCCAGGCTCCCCTCAGAAATGGTTTTTAAGCAGCAGCCCACTTTAGGGCCAAGCTTAGAGGGGGAGGTTGGGTGCGGACAAGCGGGATTGGCTCAGCTGGCTTGACCCCACTCCTCCTGGGGCTTGACAGTTTGAAAGTCACCCTCTCAATCTAGACCGATGCAGGCACTTTGCCCAAGTTAGATAGGTCTTGATATAGCCTGCATCCAGAATGCAATAATACCCTCAAAATGCTAGTGGTATCTTTGAAGGCAAGGCTGTATTAAAGAAAAAAAAAATCTAGTGGGATTTAGCACAGTCTTTCATATACTGTGAGTACTTCATAATTACTTAATTTGAAGTATTAAATTAATAGGGTATGAAAAACCAAAGATCCAAAAAAAAAAAAAAAGTCACCGAAGATCATATAATGTGAAAGCTTAAAAATAGACTTTATAGTTAAATAATCCCAAACTGAGGGGTTGGGGGGATGGGTTAGCCCGGTGATGGGTATCAAGGAGGGCACGTACTGCATGGAACACTGGCTAATATACAAAAACAATGGATCATAGATCACGACATCAAAAACTAATGATGTATTGTATGGTGACTAACATAACATAATAAAATAAAACAAAAAAAATAATCCCAAACTGAAAAAGCTAGCAGTTTTCCTTGGATTTAAATGTATGGTGACTTTAAAGGTTAGTGCTACTGTAGTAGTTAAGAAAACAAAACACTTTTAAAATTAACCAAGGGGCACCTGGGTGGCTCAGTCGGTTAAGCGTCTTGACTCTTGATTTTAGCTCAGGTCGTGATCCCAGGGTCCTGGGATCCAGCCCTGTTTCTTGGGCTCCATTCTTAGCAGGGAGTCTGCTCTAGATTCTCTCTCTCCCTCTCCCTCTCCCCCCCCCACCATGCATGTGTGTTCTCTTTTTCTCTCTCTCAAATAAATAAATCTTGAAAAAAATAAAATTAACTAAAATGAAGGGAGAAGAGCAGAAGAAAGTGAAAAAGAGCTAGAAGTGTTGGAAGGGTTGAAAAAGCAGTGCACGATAGTGTCAATGTCACAATTTTGTTTTATTCACTTAGTAGAAAATTGTTTTGACCTTTTTCTGCTTCTGTTTCCTAGTTCAACAGTTTGTGACTACATGTAAACTTCATTGAGCTCAGAAGGTTGGAAAATTTTGGAGACAAAGGCTAAAGCACTTGTCCTTGAAAAAAAAGTTGTGTTTCCTAGAAAGAGCACTGAACTAGAAGGGAGGGCCTCCACAACTCTGTGGGAGGTCTGACACTGACAAGCTGTGCATCCACAGCAGGTTACTCAGACTGGCTGGGCCTTTGTTTCCTCATCCATAAAATGAAAGGGGCATGACTGAGTGAATTCATATATCTGGTTAAAGTTTTTCTTCAAAGAAGCCATATTACAGGTTTATATAATTCTATCAGTGACACTCTTATTTTTTTAAACTCCTGACTTCAGAGCAAATGTATTGTTTTTACAACAAAACATTTCCTTTACAGTGCTTTATGACTTTTAATCACTTCTAAAAATGAAGGTGGTTTATCTTTTTCATGAAGACAGGGTAATTGTTTTGTTCATGCTGTCTGTCCAGGGTCTAGAAAAGAGCCTGACATGTAATAGGCATTTGTGAGTATTTGTTAATTCATTAAATCATTCCATCTGTCATCAGTAGTTGATTTGGAGCTATTCTGTTGTACCATGAGTTCCATAGTAAAGTACTATAATACATTCCCGGATCCTAGCAAAATAGCTTATTTGTGCAATAAAATATAACACAAACTCTAAAGACATTCCCCAAAGAGGAATTTCAAAACTTTTCTGAACTATATACCTCCTAGTACTTACTTGGATAGGCAGGTTCTGGCATATATACTTTACTATGGTTTTTATACTGTGAATATTTTAAGCTCCTATAGGGAAAGTATATTATACTATCGTTACTTATTGTGTAGGGGTTATTATTGTTAGAATCATGGTGCAGATGTACAGATGTACAGAGTGGAGGTGTTCTTTAATATTTATCATTATGTTCAGGGAAAAATTGTCAGATGTATTCATACCTCTCATTGTGGTATCACAACAGAGAAGGATTTAGAGAGAGAATGTGAGGGGGGAGGGAAAAGGAAGAGAATGTGTGTGTGAGAGAGAAAAAATGGTTTTATAAAGTTCTATAATTAGATTGAAAGTGGGAAGCTAGAGAATTCTTAAAATGTGCTTGACAAAACATGGCTGCCAGGTGGGGACTCTGTTAGGAAAGAGCTTGCTGCCTGATCTTTCCTGTGCCAAGAAGTTGGTAGTTTTTCCTCAAACAGGAGGAGCCAACTTTCCTGTTAGCTTTATGCCTTTCCAGCTAGGTTCTTACTTGAATTTGATTAAAATTTTAGGAGTAAGGTATATAAGTGAATATAAAAATTTAGGAGTTTTAGTTTTTGCCTATTTCCTTTCTTTCCCATTCTTGGCTTTTTCCATTTCTCTGTTTTGTATTTTTGAATCTTCATTCATGCCTTGACCAAAGAAAGATGGGCTCTGCTTTGTTTTCTTATAATTATATGGTCTAAAGGGTAATGCACATGGTTTCTGTTGCTGACTCCTTTATAGCAGATTCGTTTGTATGGTTAATATATTCCATTCAGTGTAGCTTTTACTTATGCAATATTTTGATGAATCTGAACCTTTCATTTCTTGAACATACTAGATATAAATCTCTGTGCTATTTGAGACCTTAAATTAATAATAAATTTAAGCAGAACCTGAAAATCTAGGTCTGTTAAGATAAATGAAAGACACCACTTTTACTAAAATATTTTTCTTTGCAGAATCATAATAAAATTCCTGTGTAGCAAGGGGTATGAAAAGGAAGGGGCACTGAGCATCCTTGAGTCAGGCCCACTACATCTTTTGAAGCCTCGGAACCATGATATGAAGTAGGGATCATTGTCTGATTTTACCTGTGAGGAGGCTGAAGCTGTGGGATTTTAAGTTATTGATCGGGAGCACACAAATGAAATATGAAAGAACCAGAAATCAGACCTAGGTGAGACTTAAAAAGTATAATTAAGTTTACAGAATTTTCAGGACATACTTATCAAGTGAAGTCCACCTTGACCAAATAAATTGATAGAAACCTAGAAGACCTCTAACTGGCAAGACTCTCTAAAGGCTGCCTTGTGTTCAGATTGTTGGAAAACTTCAGTTGTTTTTCATCTGTAGTTTGTATGGGCTCAAAATGACTATAATCTAGTGACAGACTTTTTAGTGGTACAAGTAAAATAGGTACAAAAGTAGTCTAGAGATCAATTATAGACCAAAATGTGTCATTTCTGTCATTTACATAACAGTTTAGTTTGGTGTATGGGTTTCGGGTCTGTGTTCCTGAAATCCAGGTGCTTCATATTAGCTGGTATTCTAGAGATGAGGTTGATGGCAGAGAGTGTTTCAGAAATGTAACCTAAATGTTATTTAGAATAGCACATGTAAACAGATGGTGGTTAATGAGGATATCTGTTAAAAAGATTTGTAAAGTGACCGTGAAGTCCTCAGGCATTGGTATTTAGGTTGTAGAGTGAAAATTGGACCCATTTTATTGTGTCTTTCAAGAAGCAATGGATTCATAAATGTTATGCTGCCAGTATACTTCGTGGAAGAAAAGTTTATTTTATTCATTCATTCATTCAACTAGTTCATTGACTCATAGATATTTGCATCCCATGCTCTGCTATGTATGGGAGATACAAATGTTGATTAATATTATACATCACCCTTTATATAGAGCTTGTAGTTCAAAGGTGGAAAGAAACTAATCAAGTAAGTATACAAACAAATGTAAAATCACCAGAATGAATGATTGGTGCTGTGAAGCAGAGGTATATAATACAACAGAAGCCTAAATCCTCTAAGGAGAATTTGATCTAGTTTGGGAGGGCAAAGAAGGCTTTGTTAATGAAGTGTAATGTCTCTTGAAGAGTTGATGGATGGGTGGAATTAAGGAAGGCAAAGAGTGATAAGAGCTTTGTAGGCAGAGGGGACATAGTAAGTCTTGAGCCCAGAGTTGGGGGAAAATAAGGTTGCAAATGAAAGGGTTAGACCATATTAAGTTTTCTTTTTATCCTCTGAAGATTTTTAATAATCTGAATGTCCGTTCGTATTTATTCAATAAAGATTACTTAATCATCTACTTTGTTCTGTATGTTATTCTAGAGGTTATAAATAAATTCAGAGAATCCTCTTAGAAACAACCTAACGGTATTAGTTTTAGTTTGAAGCTGATAAATAGTACTTGTTTTCTAAGAAAGTTAACATGATTCTTAGTTGTTTTTGGAAGTTGTTTATCAGTTAAATGATGTCAGAGATTAACTTGGCACTTCCTAGACTGAAGAAGGAGTCAGAATTTTAGATTGTTTTCAGAAATGCTGATTTATGAATTTTGAAAAGTGAGAACAATAGAAATGTGTGGCAAATCATGGTGGTGTTTGTTAGGGTTCCTCCTCCTCCAGGGTTGTGGCAGTTTGGGTGAGAAATTGAGATTCTTTTCTTCCAATGTTTTCCATTTTAGTTGATTTCTTGCAGTAACATATAGCAGAAGAGGCCAGAGAAAAAGAACAGGGACATAATGGGTGGTAAACTGAATATTATTGCCTTTAATTTTGTTTTTCAGTCATTTCAAAAAGAAATACTGAGTAATTTATAATATATATTTAACTGTATTTATCTGGGCACCACAGCCCAACCAAATTGACACAGAAAATTTACCATCACAATAGGTGTACCGGTCTCTTTGAGACTCTGCTTTCTGTTCTTTTGGGTATATACTCAGTGGAATTGCTGGATCATATGGTTACTTCTGTTTTTTAAGTTTTGAGGAGCTGCCATCCAAACAGGATACTGTTTTCCATAGCAGCTGCTCCATTTTACATTTCTACTAATAGTGCACAAGAGTTCTAATTTCTCTATATCATCGCCAGCACTTACTGTTTTGTTTTTTGGTTTTTGTTTGTTTTTGATAATATTTTTAGATGAAAGATAGCCAGTCATATCTTTTTTTAAATTAGTAGTACATGTATTTTTTTGTTAAGTAGCCCCTCCCTATACATCTGCAGGTTGTGTACATCATTATCTGACCTAGCTTCT